>NW_018022169.1:24653-26395 GCF_002006095.1 Pseudomyrmex gracilis
CATTTTTATTAGGAGACTCAGCATATCCATCTTTGCCCTGGCTTGTACCACCTTTTAAAGATAATGGTCATCTTACACCACAACAAAGAGAATTCAATTTTATACATTCATCCACAAGAATATGTGTTGAAAGAGCAGGTGGACAATTAAAAGGACGATTCCGTCGAATCAAATTTTTTACTGAATATCGTGAAATGTAATTCATCACTAACACAGTAATTACAGCATGTATATTGCATAATTATTGTATCAATGAGAATGATGTTTACAATTTTTCTGAATATATTGACAATGAGTTTGATAATTTCGATAATGATAATGGAGAACTTGAAATACGAAATTATAGTATAGAAAGAGATCGTAGGATGCAGCTGTTTAATGAAATGTTCCCTGAACAATAATTTACTGTGAAAATTTTATACAATTCTCCGACTTAAATAATGTTAATTCTAAAGAACAAATAACTTTTGACAATATTTGTATCTTATATATGTAATATTAAATTATCTTTATTATCATAATTATCAAATACACTTATCTATTACATATCTGACTTACAAACGTTATTTTTGGCATTATATTAAGTATGCTTCAATAAAGAACAAAAACACTAAAAAAAAAATACAACACTCTTTTAGTTTATTTATTTAAATTTTTAGTTTATAACTTGTTATGTTTGTTGGCTTATAACATGCTTATAAAAAGAAAATAACATTTTAAAAGGATAATAGCACTTGGGAACAAAAAACTACATTTTTACAATATTATTTTTGTAAAAGAACATTTTTATAAAATAATACTTTTTAAAAAAACACTTTATCTAAAATTTTTACTTATACTTTACTATTTTTGGTATTATAAATTTTTCATAAAAACAAAATAATAAATAAAACTTTAATGCTGCTTCAATTATTTCAATCGGAATCTATGGTTTCACAAACATTCTGATTTTTGTCTTCTACAAGTTTTTTAGCAATTTGTATTTTAATTGTTCGATTTCAATCAGTTCCATATGACGAGTTTTTTTCTCTTTTGCTTTCTTTATTGCAAGTTCTTTTTGCTGTTCTAGTTCAGTTTTTTTTAAATCAAGCTGTCTTTTTTTTAACTTTGCATGTTCTTTCTTAACTTCTAACAGATTCACATATCTTTGATCTTTGATACGATCACGTTCTTCTTTTTTTTGTAAATGATGTAGCTATTGTTTTTCGAGTGCGATTTTTGTTGCTGCAATTTTGGAGCCTGTTCCATGTGAAGGACGCTTACGATTTCCCAAGCCAGTAATATTTGAGTTCACAAAATCATTTTGTGATGAGGTTAATGTTGATGGACTTGTGAAAAGTGAAGAAGATCCACTCAAAGATTCATTTTCAAGAGAAGTCGAAGTAGAAGTGGCAGAAGGTGATATCACTTTCGATGAAACAGTATGTCCAGTACATGCACGTTTCCGGGATCCTAAAATTTTATCCATTTGCTCATACCACTTGAATTCCATGCGAGCCCTTCCTGATTTTGAATTATTGTCTACTACTTCTTTGTATTTTTTCACTAACGCATTGATTTTTCATCGAACTTGGTCATTTGTCATCTTAAATAAAGTAATCGCCATATTAATACATATATTTTATATTTAAATAGAACCACTAAACACACACACACACACTTAAACATTATTTGACTAATTTCATCTTATTCAAAATTCTTTAAAATTTGTTCAGCACTTAATATTATGTAAATGTTTAGTC
>NW_018022170.1:0-11905 GCF_002006095.1 Pseudomyrmex gracilis
GTATTCTCCGCCGGGTAAACCGGCATCCGCTCCGCTCCAGGGGGAATCGTGTATTCTCCGCCGGGTAAACCGGCATCCCTTCCGCTCCGCTCCAGGGGGAATCGTGTATTCTCCGCCGGGTAAACCGGCATCCGTTCCGCTTCAGGGGGAATCTTGTATTCTCCACCGGGTAAACCAGTTTGCGATCCGCGCCGGGGGAATCTTCCGATTCTCCGCCGGGTAATCCGGCATCCGCTCCGCTTCGGGGGAATCTAGCATTCTCCACCAGATAGACTGGCATCCGCTGCGCTCCGGGGGAATCGTGTATTCTCCGCCCGGTACACCGGCATCCGCTCCGCTCCGGGAGAATCTTCCGATTCTCCGTCAGGCCGACCGAACAAGACCGTGACTTTCTCGCCTGCCGTTCCGGAAAGCACCGCACCGTTAAGTCTTCGATATACGGTATCATTTACATTGTATTTTGTTAGTTTGTATATATTAGTTTGTATATATTCCTCTCCGGAGGACCGAACGGACCGACCGAACACGTAACTGTCGCACGCATAATTTCAAGAAGCACCGGGTCGTAGATTCTCCCGTTTATTCATCTATTTTCTTTTGTATATATTATTTGTTTCATTCTATTTGTTTTTTTTTAATTGAATAAATCATATTCAATTTTGTTATCGAAACTACCGAGTCCACTCATTTTCTTACCTGTACCTGGAAACCGACGAGCTACTCCGCACAATTTAAAAGACACAAAACAACGGGATATTTTTCGCCCGAAAAGTAGAACCGTTACAATATATACATATATATCTCTCATTCACTCATTGTATTACATTTCTAGTTACTCATTTACTCATAAAGTTTTTTATAACGCTTTATTTATCTCTGTTTGTTTGTCTGTCTCTCTTTCTCTTTCTCTCTTTCTTTCTCTCTCTTTCTCTCTCTCTTATTTTCTTACTTCTTGTAGTCATTCACTAATTGACAGCACTTTCTTATTTCTTCCTTTGTTTATTCGCATTCTCTTTTACATACACATACACGCACACATTGCTACATTTCACTTACATACAACAATCACTAACTTTATTAAGTGTATTTTTTTTTATTTTCCTTTTCCTTTGAGCCCTGTAGCCAACCACAATCTCGGTCTTGTCTCTTTGTTTTTATCTAATGGCGACGTCGCCGCGTGTACTATCTGCGCATAGCCTTTGCCTTCCGCGGTTAGCGGTAACATCGCCGTGGTCTTCGTCGCTGGAATATCTTCTACTCTGTTAATCTCCGTTATCGTCGGCGGCGTTGGCAACACCGACGCCAATGCCGACGCCAACGCGATTGTTCTCTGCGCTGCCGCTCTTTCATTTACCTCTAGCGGTGACGTCGCCGTTTTCCTTGTTGTGATCAAGTTTTGCCCCGTAATCGTCGTCGGAGTTAGCGTCGGCGTCAATGGCAGCGGCGGCGGTAACAACGACGCCGCTGCCAATTTTTGCCGGTTTTGTTGAGTCACTTCGTGCTGAAAGAAATATATAGAAATATAGATATGTTAAAGAAAAAAAGAAGAAGATATAAATCACACATCTTACATGCTAAGTATATAAAACACTATATAATATCGAGAACTATACTTACATTTCGGCATGTTCGCTTTCCTTTGACGGCCTACAGACAAATGAGCGATATCAACCGTTGGTTCACAGACTTTGTAAATAAAACTCGCGATTCGCTGAACAATGTCAGAAAAAGACGGGCAGGAGAAATCATTCTCCTACTGCTGTTTCCTACTATTGCGCGCGTTTATCCTCCTGTCTCCGTCAGCGGGATCTCCGGCCAAAAAGTATATCTTTCTTTTTAATTTTTCTTTCTTGCGCGATGCCACGATACAATCTACTATATTAGCGCGTCTAGGCTTATAAAGATTGTTCTTATTTCTTTAAAGCAAGAAGCAAGAAATAGATGTTAAATAAATAATTAATAATTATTACTTTATTGTAAATTTTATTAACATGTTTGTATATATATTACATATTTGGAAAAATACCCGATTTATCTTTATTTCTAATGTAGTATTTATTTGATTGGTATCTTTTTAATTACACACAAATATTCTTGACCAACAAAACCATTTTTACTCAAGAAATATTAGAAATAGAAAATTCAATTTTTATCTTACATAAGATATTTTCATTTACAAAAGACATTCATACATATGTGTACATACATATGTGTAATACTACATATATATATACACATATGTCTTTGTACATGGAAATATTTTTTGTATACGTATATATGTATAGAGTAGGACTTCCGTTTCTGGTGTGTTGGTGAATAGGTGTGGTAGAATGTGGTGAATAAAAGAAGAGCGTGAAAAAAGAGAAAGAAAGAAAAAAGTGAGAAGAGTGTGAGAGTGTATGTGAGAAAGCGTAATAGAGAGTGCGAGAAAGTGGAGGGAAAGGTAGAAGTGGCGTAGGAATAGAATAGCGTAGAAAATATAGAGCGATAGAGGTTAGGTTTGCAAGAGTAATAGGCAAAACATAATAAAGTCAAAAGGTAGGGAGCGCGGATAGTGACGGATAAAGAAAGCTCGGATGATAAGACGGGAATTATGACAGGTAAGGGATGGATCCGAAAAATAAGGATAAGAAAGGAGCAAGGACAGAGGTAAAAGCGAGGGGTAGAATGGGTAGCTCGGGAGAACCGTGCGTGAGAGTGAGTAGGGAGGAGGAAAAGATTGCAATGAGTGGGTGGTTATTCAAAAGAAAAAGAGAAAGTAAAGATAATTCAGAGATAGATAAGGAAAAGCAAGGGGAGGAAGAGGTTTTCAAAAAAAGTAATAAAATGAGTAGATCACCAATAAAAAGAGATGATCCAATAATGACGGATAGTGAGAGAGAGTACATGGGTAGTTGGTTGGAAGCATTAGAGACAAAAGGATTGGAATGAGATCAAAAAAATCAAAGAGGAGATTAGTAAAAAGAAGAGAGAGAACAAAAGTGAGATGGGAACAGAATTTAAAAGTGAAGTAGAGAGAATGCGAAGAGAAATGAAAGAGAGAGAGGAGCAAGTTAAAAAGGATTTGGAAAGAATAAAGGAAGAATTAAAAAAGAAAGAGAAAGAGTGGGAGAAGGAGAGAAAGTTTTTTAGAGGTAAGATAGAGGCATTAGAAGAGAACTGGAAAAAAATAAAGGAAATAGAGGAATGAGTAGAGGGGAAAAAAGAGATAGTTGAGGAAAATAGGAAGCAGAAGATAATGGAGTCTGAAGTAGAGGAGAGAATAGTAATATTAGAGAGAAAGGCAGAGTTAAGAGAGAGAGAGAAAAGAAAGAAAAATATTATTATAAAAGGATTAAAGGCAAAGAGAGAGTGGGAAAAAGAGAGAGGGAGTAAAGAAAGTGTTGGAAGAAATAGGAGCGAGGGGAGGAATAGAAAAGGTGAGGAAAATTGGTTCAGGTAAAGGAGAAGGGGAATGTATAGTAATAGTAGAGTTAGGGAGTATAGAACATAAAAGAGAGGTAATGAAGAAGAAAAAGATGCTAAAGGGAAGGACAGAGAGAATTGTAGATGACTTGACGTGGAAAGAGAGGAAAATGCAATGGAAATTAGAAGAGATAGCTGGAGAAGAAAGAAAGTTGGGATCAAGGATATGGATAAAATATGGAAGAATACAGATTGACGGGAAATGGTGGAGATGGGATGAGGAAAAAAGTGTGCTAAAATTGGAAGATAAACAGACGTAGAGAGAAAAGATAAAGAGTACGGAAGAGAATAAAAAAAAAGGTGGTTAAAGTATAAGTGAAAGAGTGAAGAGAAGTGAGAGGGAAGAAAGGGGGGAGAGAGAGAGAGAGAGAGAGAGAGAGAGAGAGAGAGAGAGAGAGAGAGAGAGAGAGTGCGCAAGAATAGAAGCTCATACAATCGAAGGACGAATAAGAGGAGAGAGAAAGGGAGAAGAAAAATAAGTGAGTGAGAAGATAGTGCGAATTAGTGGATAATGAATAAGAGGAGAGAGAAAGGGAGAAGAAAAATAAGTGAGTGAGAGTGTGCATGTAAGAGAGAGTGAGAGGAAGAGTGTGGAAACGGAAGTCCTCCTTTTTGCGAGCTTCCGTAGGTAGAAGTAGTTTAGAAGTAGAGTAAGATAAAAATGTAGAAAAAAGGAAAATGCAAATGTAGAAGCGTGGCATATGGAAAAAAGTTTAGGTTTAAAGCGTATGTGTGGGTGTGTTGCGAATTAGGAAAATAGATTAGAAGAAGTTAGGTTCAAGATAGATGTAAGTTAGCATAAGGCGTAGATGTAAGTTAGTTTGTAAGGATATTTTTGTAATGGATTGTAAAAATTGCAACCCTGAGGGGAGTCAATAAATTCATCTAATCTAATCTAATCTATATGTATAGAGTACGGAGTACCATATCGTGCGCCGTGAGGGGAGTAGTAGTTCTCCTCCGGCCGCCTCCTACTACCACGCATCAGCGGCCAAAGATTTAATCCATATATCGGCATGATTACCGATAATACATACCGACGCGGTTATCAATAATACCGATAGTCATATGTTAGCATAATATTATCGCAAAAATTGAAAAAATTAATTCTGCATTGAAAGTGACTTTAATAATTTATATCAAATATTTATTTATTTATTAAGATTTGGAATTAATTTGTAGGGTGTTTTTAATGAAGAAAAATTATTTATTCTAGATACAAATAAAAAAATACATTAATTAAAGTATTGTCCATTGCTTTCTACTACTTTTGACCATCTTTCGGACAGGGAACAAATACCGTGTCGGAAGAACGCTTTGTCTTTAGACGCAATCCTCGAATCGACTCATTTTTAACAATCTTTGTAAAAAATGAACTTCTGCTCAGACGGGCCTCTTTTTCTTGCAACGCGACGCGCCAACGCATAACAAATTTCCCTTTTTGTAAATAACAAAAAGCAATAAATAACTCGAACGCGTCTCCTATCGTTTGGAAACTTAGACTCCAGACAATAGGAAAGCAAACGGAAATTCCATTGGCGCCCGAAAAGATAAACCGCGCCTAGTAATAGCCCAAAATTGTAACCTTATTGTTTAAACATTCTAAACAAACCCGGATATCTCTGGGCCAGGAAGAACACCGCTTATAAAAATTAGACCAGCCGAAGTAAATAGAATTCCGGCGCCACGAGCAATTTTATTATAAACAAATAGCAAATGGTCTAGGTGGCGCGATCTAAAACCAATACTTTCCCTTTTCCCTTCTCCGAAAAATCGGACGAGCCGACCGAGCCGAGAGATCGTCGCCGATTGGCGATCTCACAAAGTTTACCCGACCACTAACTAACAAATGGGAACTGGCGAAGCTCGACTGAGTTTTCCAATTGGGAGAGTCCTTGCTTACTCAAAATTGTATATAAGCCGGGACTCTCGGGATCAGAAGCAGTTAGAGCCGCAGATTTTAGAAGTACCACAGCGAGTGAGTGAGTGACAGTGAGTGCAGAATGTGAAATCCAAGAGTGAACTACTGCGCCGCAGCAGCTTAGAACCTTTTATTAATCAACATCACTGGTCCGCAGTAAGTAGTAAGTCCACCTAACCCACAAATTTTAATCGGAGGTTCCACCACTTAGGGAATTCAATTCGAGGTTAATATTCGGAATCTATCAGAGACGCATAATCGCACAGAAGTATCGCAAAAGCATACTATTTTGTTTCTCCGCAACCAACTCCTTTTGACCACTCTCGCCGGAAGAGCAGTTCGCGACTCCAATCGTAAATAGCGTCTGACCGAGAAGTCGACTCCCTGTTTGACTACCCTCGCCGGGATAGCAGTTCGCGACTCCAGTCGTGAATAGTGTCCGACCAAGAAGTCAGCTCCTTGTTCGACCACCCTTGCCGGGAGAGCAGTTCGCGACTCCAATCGTGAATAGCGTCCGAATTATTTTTTTTTCCTTCCTAAATCACGGAAACAAACAAAACCCGCTTATCTCCGAATATCAGTTTTAAAATCATGACACATCCAAATGTATTCCTATCATTAAATCTATCGGAACCTAAGAAATGAAACAAAACCGAATTTGTCAACTGACATAAGGAAATAGATTTCTAAGATGATCTAAGTTGCGTAAATATGGGTTAAAGAGGCTGGCTGCACTAAACATCTCGTATTCTCTTTCTCTCTCACACTTGCACCCTAACTTATAGATTACTTTGTACAAAACGATTATGCGCTCTGTCATTGTATTAGTTTCAACACACCTGTATGTTAGTAATTAGCTAAGATTTTGATTTGTCTTTTTTGTAATAAATATAACTACTTTTTAATGTGTGGAATCAGACTAATGAATTATCAATTAATAATAAAGAAGAATAAGATTCTTCGAGGCTCGTAAGTCTTTAAACCAATGAATGAATTAAATTCAGGTTGTTTGAGCCGTTTTGCAGGATGTTGTGCAGAGAATGTGCTTAAATATATATATATATATATATATGCATACACATATATTTAACAAAATACTTTTTTTTCCTCATATAAGATGCTGGATTTGCATCACATATATAATGAAGGACCCCGTATACCCTCTTAACTAATATTTTAAAATATCGCGAAAAAAACTCCTCAGCCAGGAGTCGAATCTGGATACTCCGGGCCGTCGCCTTCTGTAACTAATATTTTAAAATAAGATAGAGGGGTATACGGGGTCCTTCATATATATGTGATGCAAATCCAGCATCTTATATGAAGAAAAAAAATTATTTAGTTAAATATATGTGTATGCATATATATATATATTGTGACGTTTTCCGCGGTGGTAACGTAATTCTCGCGCCGCTCCCCCGCAAACAGAGATGACTTCCCGGGACTCAGGTGAGCGTCCGCGAGAGGACAACGTCGAAGAACTGGCAGGACAGAAAAGATGGCCCGGAACGAGCACCGCCGGGTCGAGTCGACGAATACTTGGTTATCGTTTTGGGCGCCAGACGCGGAGTTGCGTCAAAAATCAGCGTTACTCGGCACGACGGGCCGACTAGCTCTTTTGGGAACGGAAAGGGGGAGGTTTAGTAAAAATTCGGAATACAGGCTATCCCTTGACCTCGCGATAGGAAGCTCAAGTAAAGGAAAGAGAGTTAGAATTAATCAGCACAAGTTAATAATGAATTGACAGTTTATTTCGCGTGTAGAAGGGCAGAAATAATATAAAAGAAATAATATACAAAATAGTAGAAAGAAAAGATTGGTTATAAAATGATATAAAAGCAAAGATACCAGGAGTGATAATAAAGAAAGAATATATAAGAAATATGAAACAGAAATGTAAATAAGCTACGGCGGTATAATCGGAAAATAATACAAACAAAAAGAAGACACGGAATCCACAACGAATTACAACAATTAACAAACCGTGTCACGCGAGTTAACGAGACAACTTAATGAATTGAAACGACACCGCAAAAGTACTGGACGCGAAACGGTACTCGAGGATTCCAGCCAAAAGATAACAAGCGCAGCCACGAGAATATAGCAATCGCGGGGCGCAAAGCTAGAGGCAGGCTAAACAGCTCGAGAGTGCAAACAGATGTGCAGGGCAAACCATAAGCCGCAATAAAATAACGTGCAGTCGCCTTTTTAAAAGCCGTGGATCAACCCGGACTTACTTGTTTTGCTGAGGATCGCAATTTGGTCGACTGGCTTGCTCTGCCATGCAGCTTTTGCCGGTTTCGTGTTGCTAGGCCCAAAAGATTAAGTCGAGCCGATTTCTCAATCTACGCGCATGCACTCGAAAGAAGATACTCGCGATACAGAGCGAAGGGGGTGCGACGTCGGAGGTGCGACGTCGGAGGTGGCTTTTCCCTTTTGCTTATCACAAAACGATTGGCAACGCCCTTTATCTTGGCGCCAGGAAAATCGGCGATACGATACGTTACTCGACCGCGAATAATCCCGGACAACTTATACGCTTGAAAGGCGACACGCATTCACCGTACGCTCGCTAATACTTCGGCGATAATTGTTCTAAAAATTCACCATCCGGAACTGTCGTTAATCCGCACGTTAATTCGGCACAATATTCCTTACCGATCAACACAGCTTCCGACTCGCACACACCTTACTCTAACCGATTGCACAAGAAAAATTCGATTTTGTTCTGACGATTTCTTAACGCGGCGGCTGATTGCCGTCGGTAGACGAGATCCGACGGTACGCAAGCGATACGTTTTGATACTCACGGCACACGCACACAAATACGCTCGCTAGACAAACCAAACAAAAAGAAATAGAAAAAGACGGACACAAATAACGCGGATAGGCTACTTGGCGCCGGATCGCCACTTCAGGGCTTGACTTTGATTCGCGAAATTACAACGAAACATGCACTTAACCTACGAATCTACAACTACGGCCACGAAGCCCCGTGAAGCCCGATTCTGGCCGCTGTCAAAAAACAATCGTGGACACGGCCAAGGATACGTCCTTGCCGTCACAAACAAAACGCGAAAGGCAAGCGACCAGCCTCGACACGAGGCCTGTGCAACGCGGATTCGTGGCTAACAGAACTAAAACGGGCACCTCACCTTTGCTGGTTGTTTTCCGGCATGTCCCGGTCTCTTTCGTCCGGACTGACTCGTTCGGCTTTTTTGGACTCCGCCGGGGTCACCCTCTTGACGAGAATCACTTCGCCTTGAATCTCAAATCGCGGTACGACAGACTATCTAGACGGCACAGAAGATACGCGTACGCACGGGAGCCCGAAAAGAAGCGGTTGATACCAGAGTTGCAAGATTGAGCAGAGAGCAACGAGAGCATCGAAGTGGTGGGAGCACGTTAAGTCTGTGTCCGTGACGTCACGCACACAGCAGCGGTTCTCGCGTGCTCCCACCGCTTCAATGCTCTCGTTGCTCTCTGCTCGATCAGTGTTCACAGTTTTAGCTTCCTTACAGCATGCTGAAGCGGTGGAAGGGATGCGCACAACAGCAGCAAGTTTATGCAGGTAGAATTTGCTGCTGTTGTGCGCATCCCTTCCATCGCTTCAGCCTGCTGTAAGGAAGCCAAAACTGTGAACACTGTGCTCGATCTTGCAACTCTGGTCGATACCCCGAGTAGCGCTAAAGTCGCGTGGGGTAGGTCGCGGGGCCAATCAGGTCGCAGGATTAGCGGCGCGGCTCGCAAGCTCGCTCGCAGGCGGCAGGTACAGCGGGCCTCGAAATTTGAACGCTCGCAGTGTCTAGAACTATGTTACAGCAGCATAAGTAAAGCAGCAAGCAACGGGGCGGGATAGCAATTCAGGCGATGCAGCAATGATACAAGCAACGGGTCCTTGAGACCACGCAGCAGGATGGCGGGAACACAGCACATCTCGGCGTAGGCCGGCTCGTTGATGGTCCGTTCTGCCGTTCCGCCCGTTCTGCTAGGCTAAAGCGCCGATGTTCCGCTGTGGCCTCTGCCTGCAATCACCTATCCTGGCTCTCCACGTGATCTGGACGTGAGACTTCGCGCCTCGGATCCTTTCTCTCTCTCTCGTTCGGGCACCGCANGATGTCCTTGACGAAAAGTCCCACGATGTTCTCATGACGGTGAAGCGCCGAAATTACATATAATACAAAAAGTAAAAATAAAANACTATTCTAAGCGGATGTATGCAAGCCCTGGAGGATCTTGGCGCTCGTTTTTCAGCTCGTTTTCCCGGGCTCCNGCGAAATCTTTTAACTTTTGTGACGGGGAAAGAGCGGCGCGAATACCACGTCACAATATATATATATACATATATATATATATATATATATATATATATATATATATATTTAAGCACATTCTCTGCACAACATCCTGAAAAACGGCTCAAACAACCCGAATTTAATTCATTCATTGGTATAAAGACTTACGAGCCTCGAAGAATCTTATTCTTCTTCATTATTACTTTGAAATTTACGTTGGTGGGAGACGGCGGTATTATCAGATTTATATTTGATAGATGTGCTGAGTATTGCGAGAAAGACTTCAAGTGCCTCGGTAGCCTAATAGGGAAGGCGACGGCCCGGAAAGCCGGAGATTTCAGGTTCGACTCGTGGCTGAGGAGTTTTTTTTGCAATATTTCAAAATTAGTTAAGAGGGTATACGGGGTCCTTTATATATATGTGATGCAAATCCAGCATCTTATATAAGGAAAAAAAATTATTTCGTTAAATATATGTGTATGCATATATATATTTAAGCACATTCTCTGCACAACATCTTGCAAAACGGCTCAAACAACCCGAATTTAATTCATTTATCGGTTTAAAAACTTATTCTTTGTTATTCTTCTTACCGTACAACCCACTCTCATTTCCTCGTTAAAATTGCTAGGTCCCGTCCTTGGTAAATGAGATTTGCGTCTCAGACCTAAAAAAGGAACAACGAGCGAGCGTTCGCTAGACAGAGTAAGATTGGCGTACGCCGTTGACCTGTCGACGAATATAAACAAACTTGCTCGACTCTCTCACAGCGGGACTTCCGTGTCCACTGTAAATAGAGATATGGAAAACGACGCGTTTACTATTGCGTCATACCACAGCCCGACCGTATCCATGGGCCAGGACGTAACAATATATTATTAATAATAATTAACATTAATAGAAACTATTCTAGTACAGTTTTGTATAATTTTATACCTAACTTTTAGATATTATATTTAGATCCATATATGTCATTATATATATACAGGGTGAGTCATCTGAATCTATCACCTCCAATAACTCGTTTGTGTGGCCAGGAATCGAAAAAAATTTCATATAAAAGTTATAGGGTTTCGAGGGGAAACCAAAATGGAGTACCTTTTAACTTTTGATTTTGACCGAAAGTGGGTTACTTCAACCGGAAGTGGTTTTTTTAAAATGAAAACCCCCTTTTCACCGGAAAATGAAAAAACGGAAAATTTTACGTTCAGATATAACCTTGGCTGTTTTAAAATTTTCAAGATGGCAAACAAACATGGCGGACAAAAATTTTAGTCAACCGATTTGCACCAAATTAAGTTTACGAGGGTTTTTGGGTTGCTGATCACGAATCTGAAGTCAGATTTGCGAAATTCAAAATGGCGGATCCAAGATGGCGGACTAAGATGGCGGACGACATTTTTAGCCGAAATTAATAGAAATTACTACTCTTAACACTACCCAGGAACAACGGCGTGGACGTGGTAGTTTTTTGTTCCCTTTGGGGTGCTTTATTTACGTGAGTCCCCTTTGCCTCTTACTATCGGGGTGCTTTATTTAGTTAATTTGTAACTTCAAACAGTTAATTTGCTAAGGAGTACACTTAGCGAATTAATTGTTCGAAATTCCGTCCATTTTCTTGAATGCATAGGTTGATACGCCTTCTGAATGATGTGAATGTTCTCAAAAAAATTTCTTGAGATATTGCGGCACAAGCAGTCCGAATACGTTCCTTCATATTCTCCTTGGTTGTTGGTTTTTTGCTATAGACAATATTTTTCAGCATTCCCCACAGGAAGAAAATCGGGAGAAGTTAAATCTGGCGAACGAGGAGGGGCCACGCGACTGCGCCCTATCTCCCAATCTACCTACCATTGTATCGGTTATTCAAATAATTTCTTACAATATTTGAATAATGTGCTGGCGCACCACCCAATTGAAGCCACATCCGTTCTCTGGTAAATAAATCAACGTCTTCCAATAGTTGCGGTAAATCGTCTCGAAGAAACTGCAAAAAGTTTTGTCCGTTAATGTTTTCTTCAAAAAACTAAGGACCTATTAAATAGCCATTTACGATGCCACACCAGACCATTAAAGATTAACGATTTTGGAAATTAGTTGAACGAAACCAATAAGGATTTACATTGGACCAGTAGTGACAATTATGTCTATTTACAGTTCCATTGCTACTGAAAGTTGCCTCATCCGAAAAGAGTACGTACCGGAAAAAGTTTTCATCTTGTTG
>NW_018022170.1:12235-13791 GCF_002006095.1 Pseudomyrmex gracilis
TTATTCCTACATTCCCCCAATATTTTGATCATGTCCACGATTTCGTTTGGTGGGTAGGCTGTCATATTAAAAATAAGAAATTACCTGAGTTCTAAAAGTGTTGATTTTTCAATAGATACAAATAAGCGGAGATATTGTTGCTATTTAAGCATTTACGTATGTTTTATGATTGCAGGATGATAGTCATGGTCATAGCAACCTAGCGAAAGAGCTACATACAAACTAGTCGCGCATAACTATGAATGTCTAAAAGTCAACCGATTTTCACCAAATTTTGTACACGGGAGTTGGTGGGGTTATAACACGATTATCATNGACATCATATTCATGATGGTATCGACCTATGCATTCAAGAAAATGGACGGAATTTNGAACAGTTAATTCGCTAAGTGTACTACTTAGCAAAGTAATTGTTTGAAGTTACAAATTAACTAAATAAAGCAATCCGATAGTGAGAGGCAAGAGGACTCACGTAAATAAAGCACCCCGATAGTGAGAGGCAAGGGGATTTACTTAAATAAAGCACCCCAAAGAAAACAAAAAACTACCACGTCCACGCCGTTGTTCCTGGGTAGTGCTAAGAGTAGTAATTTCTATTTATTTCTGCTAAAAATTTTGTTTGCCGACTTGGTTCGCCATCTTGGATCCGCCATTTTAAATTTTGCAATTGTTGTACCGCTTCACCGATACTGGATTCTTTCACAGGATTTCCAGTTAAACTCGGGGAGAAATGATTTCGCCTTTTCTTAATAATTGAAACTATCTTTATTTCGACAAGTTTACAGTTCAGCTTCTTATAAAATTAGTACGACGACTTTGGCGGTAACTCTCGAACTTCTGCTCTCAACTCGGTCACATCACTTCTTATATCACCGAATTGAAAGCATCACTTTGTCTTAACGTAAACAACGTTGCACGAGTTGATCGCGCAACTCGCTCATCCTTGCTTGATCATCTCTCGGAGACGGATCTGCCGTCCTTGCTGATCAAGCAACACTCTCTTTTACAATACACTTAACTATGTCTCAATCAACCATACGTGATTATCTTATATGCTTTAATTTCCTAATTTCCACGTATGTGACCTTATACTAATCACACCTTCCTTTACAAACTTCTAAACACGACTATTACCTCACTATACTTGATTTCCTAACATTCCTCTCCCGTTGAGAAAAGAAAACTTGTACGCAAGTTTTCTTCACTAACACACTAACCGTACTACTATTAAAACTAAGGTTGTCCTAGCACCGTGCGTACTCGATCGACATTTGTAGCACTAGGAAGCGTTTTAACACTAGCTTTCTTTTTCACACACTTAACCGCAATAACTAATGCAATAATGATTATTATTACAACTAGCGTACCACTAACGGAAACAGTACAAAGTACGTGAGGATGAACGCCTCCTCCCGACCGCGCGTTATCTACGTTTTCCATTACCTTACTAATTCGTGTACTTAATCTTGTTAACTCTTCTCCATTTACTACGTTTTTTAATTTTACGGGTGTGAAACTAGTTTTGTGTGTGAGTGCGATTTCCGGTACCGACAAGT
>NW_018022170.1:15157-26280 GCF_002006095.1 Pseudomyrmex gracilis
AAACTTTAAAAGGAAACTGCATTTCTTCCGGCAATTTTGGAACCGCCTCCGTTACCTGTGCCAATATCACTTCTTGTGATATCACCGCCGGGTGTATTACGCCGCGTCTTAAGTGTAAACTCTATGATTCGCTCGATGTCTCGAAGCAAATCCGACATAATTGCGTTCACAGTAACAAAATATTCCGTCAGCACTNCGCGCTGTGCATACTCGTCCAACGTCTTACCCAACCTATTTGTTACATTTGACAACACTACTTCGTTATTACGCAAAACATCCTCCAAATTATTTAAATGTACAACGGTTTTGTTTAACACCCGGANCTGGCTCTTTACGGCCCCGTTTAAAATTTCCTGGCCGGCATTTAGCGCGTCCAGTTGATCGTTTATTAATTTTTCACTATTAGCATCCATTACACCAAACAAATACTTAGCCAGAGAACCAACTCCGTCNACCAGACCTCGCTTTTTACCGACTGCACTACTACTTTCCAAGAAGTCAATATGTGCTAACATTGCTTTTAACTGCTCCTTGTCTTTATTCAANAGCGCGGTCATGCTTTCGCAATATATTGTACTTTCGCAACGTTATCGAGGTACTCCAATTCTTTACAATAATACTGAGTTTTTCCAGTGAACTCATGTAACTGATTATACCTATATCGCACAGTGCTTACATCTTCGCTAATTGCGACCTTCCAGTCCGACACCATGCGGTAATACTCTCCTATTTTTTCGAAATAGGTTCCCGGTTTCTGATCGAACTCTCTGATTTCATAACTCTTGGCTACACCAATGCCACAAATTAGCAGTACCAATAATTGACGCATCTCAGCTTCAATGGCGCCTCTGGTTCCGCTGTTGATCCCTTGATGCCGTCGCCACTGCCTTCTGCCGCTTCTACCGCCGCCGTCCGCCGCTGCCGCTGCTACTCTGCTTACGTTGCGTTTTCGCGTACACTGCTCCTCGAGGTACTCAACTCAAAGAATTTTTCTGTGGTGCTGGTCCTGGTCCTTTTCGTACTGCTGCTTCTGCTTCCTTGCCGCAGTTGCCTTGACCCTCAGTTTTCTCTGCTTTCTTTTGCCTGGGTTACCGTGGTATCTTTATGCTGTGATAAACCCGCTGCCAGTTAGTCGCGCTTTTAGTTTTCTGCGGCTGTTTGGTTGCGTTGTCGCACACTGCTTCAATTGCGGTAGGTCAGTGCTATCGCTCGTAACGTGAGACTAACTTGCCTCTTCTTTGTTACAGGTGCCAAGGAACTTTATCACCGGTCACCAGTGCTTTTTAACTTTGTAAATCAGCACGTTAATAAATTGACCCGTAACCTCCGGATAAAAGAATTTCTTTTCTACCTTTCACCCGCCGCTCCTTTTCTTTTCCCGAATCGGTCTTCTGGATTCCTGCTTGATAGATCGTGTCTTCTTGATTATTTCGATCTATCCCACCGCTGCCACCAAAATGTTATACCGCTTCAACGGTACTGGATTCTTTCACAGGATTTCCAGTTGAACTCGGGGAGAAGTGATTCCGCCTTTTCTTAACAATTGAAACTATCTTTATTTCGACAAGTTTACAGTTCAGCTTCTTATAAAATTAGTACGACGACTTTGGCGGTAATTCTCAAACTTCTGCTCTCAACTCGGTCACATCATTTCTTATATCACCGAATTGAGAGCATCACCTTGTCTTACCCTAAACAACGTTGCACGAGTTGATCGCGCAACTCGCTCATCCTTGCTTGATCAGCTTTCGGAGACGGATCTGCCGTCCTTGCTGATCAAGCAACACTCTCTTTTACAATACACTTAACTATGTCTCAATCAACCATACGTGATTATCTTATATGCTTTAATTTCCTAATTTCCACGTATGTGACCTTATACTAATCACACCTTTCTTTACAAACTTCTAAACACGACTATTACCTCACTATACTTGATTTTCCAACACAATTCTGACTTCAGATTCGTGATCAGCAACCCAAAAACTCTCGTAAAGTTAATTTGGTGCAAATCGGTTGACTAAAATTTTTGTCCGCCATCTTCGTTTGCCATCTTGAAAATTTTAAAACAGCCAAGGTTATATCTGAACGTAAAATTTTCCGCTTTTTCATTTTCCGGTGTCAAAAAGGGGGGTTTCCATTTTAAGAAAACCACTTCCGGTTGAAGTAACTCACTTTCGGTCAAAATCAAAAGTTGAAAGGTACGCCAATTTGGTTCCCTTTTGAAACCCTACAACTTTTATATGAAACTTTTTACGATTCCTGGCCACACAAACGAGTTATTGGAGGTGATAGATTCAGATGACTCACCCTGTATATAGAAATATAGATGTATATACAAAATAGAAAAAATGTTAAGTTTTCTAAAGTTTTTCTTTTAGTTTCTTAAACAAATTACAGTCTTATAACAAATCAACTTTTATATTAATCTCTTGGGTACGGATTTATTTGAGAAAATATTTGCATGTGGAACGGTTAATTTTTGGTTTGACGTCTTAAACACGTCATCTGCTCCTAGGGGAAAAAAGTGAATGACGTGTTTCAGACGTCAAATGTACCCAAGGGGTTAATATCTTTATAATTCTCAATTATCACATAATAGATTATAACTAAAGATTATAAATAATAGGTAAAATATGTTTCACAGTTTAGGTTTTAATAAATATAAACACTACAAAAATTTTAAATATAGTAATAACTAAACTATCTATATAACAGAAATCATTGCAACAATATAGTAATGTTTCAGTACTAGTTGTTACGTCCTGGAGACTCCACGATCCCCTTTTTCCTGCGACGCGACGCGCCAGCGCATAGCGAATACTTGTTTTGTAAATAATACAAAAAAGAAACAATAAATAACTCGAACGGGTCTCCTATTGTTCGGGAACTTAAACTCTAGACGACAGGAGAGCAAACGGAAATTATATCGGAAAGATACTCGAAAAGATAAACCGCGCCTGGCAATAACACGAAATTATAGATAACGTGCAAGAAAAATTTACTATTCGAGCAGCTTTCCAAACAAACCCGGATATTTCCGAGTCATGAAAACACCGCTTATAAAAATTAGAGCGGCCGGCGCAAATAGAAACTCCGGCGCCACGAGCATTTTTATTATAAAGCAAATAGCAAAGGGTCTATGCGGCGTGATCGAAAAAACAACACTCTCTCTTTTTCCTTTTCCAAAAAATCGGACGAGGCGACCGAAGCGAGAGATCGTCGCCGATTGGCGATCTTGCAAGTCGCCCGACCAACTAATTAACAAATAGGAACCAGCAAAGCTCAACTGAGTTTCCCGATTAGGAGAGTCCTCGCTTACTCAAAATTGTATATAAGCCAGGGCTTTCGGAATCGGAATCAGAAAAGAACCGCGCCGCGTATCTAGAAGCAGAAAGAGCCGCCTCGCGTATCTGGAAACAGAAAGAGCCGCAGATTTTAGTGAGTAGAAGAAGTAAGTGAGTGACAGTAAGTAAGTGAGTGACAGTGAGTGCAGAGAGTGAGATCCCAGAGTCATCGACACCGCCGACCCGCAACCAGGGCCACCAAACTGCCATATAAATTCTATGGGACCCAGTGGTACCAGCATTTGTAGCGCTCTCTGAAATATCGCGTTAGTAAAATGGAATAAATTCCGACATGGCGTCCAGTGTTACACACACACACACACACACACACACACACACACACACACACACGCATCTAGGTTAGGTTATTACACTATTTTATTATAGTTGCTTTAAATAAAAAACAATAGATAAGTTTTTTTTTATTGTCATAATTTATTAAAATATATATATATATATATATAACTTACATATTATAAATAGTATATAAAATATAAATGTCAACATTTTAGTTTTTTTTTTAGAATATTTCAGAGACATTGTTTTAGCTTGAGTATATATAACATTAGCATTTCATTCTTTTTATATTTTACCAGTTAATATGTTATTAATATATGTATTGGAATTGCAGTGTTTTTTAAAACACGACTTGATGGGGAACAACTATAATTGTTATCACAAAAATGTTTGTAGCACATTTGCAACTGTTGAATTTCACGTTCATCTACTTGCTGTATATGTAAATTGTCTAACCACAACTTGCGACGTTCACGATTTTTTGGGAATGAATGAGTTGGTACATTACTCCCAGATTTACAAGTAGAAATACAACATGTTCTACCCATCTTTAATGTTTATTAAAATGTAACAAAAGTGATTTAACAACTGCACAATGTAGTCGCGTATGGTCGCGTATAACTAACGGCAAAACGTGTTGAAACGTGTTCACACGTATTCACTTACACATTCGTATTTAGTTCATATGCCAGGTACGTTATTATAGAAGGCGCCACTAACGCTGGTACACGCAGTTTGGTGGCCCTGCTTGCAACTCCGAGCAAATTACAGTGCCGCACCGGCTTCAACTGCCAGAATTAACATCACCAGTCCGCAGCAAGTAGTAAGTCTACATTATCATATATACGGAGGTTCCACTTCTCGCGGAATTAAAAGCCGACGTCGCGACTGATTTTTGGAGATATCGGGAAACGGTCAAAATAACCAAATATATAGACACACTCAAAATTCGGTTTAATCGGAAGGGCTACTCGCGGTGTGTAACCGTCTTGAGTGGCAGCCAAAATCTTTGGAAGGGCTACTCGCGGTGTGTAACCGTCTTGGGTAGCAGCCGAAATCTTTGGAAGGGCTACTCGCGGTGTGTAACCGTCTTGGGTGGCAGCCGAAATTTTGGAAGGGCTACTTGCGGTGTATAGCCGTCTCGGGTGGCAGCCGAATTTTTTGGAAGGGCTACTCGCGGTGTATAGCCGTCTCGGGTGGCAGTCAAATTTTTTAGAAGGGCTACTCGCGGTGTATAGCCGTTTCCAGTAGCAGCCGAATATTTTTCTCCATTTTCTTCCTTAAACCACGTGATAAACAAGGCTCAACATCTCCGAAAACGGTCGCAAAGCCAAGAAAATACAATAACAAAAGAAAATACAATAATATAAATTGAGTGTAATTGCATAAAATCATTTAAGTGGAACCCCGGCAGAGAACTTCGCGAACGGATAAAAAGGCCCAGCGCTACTGACGCAACGTAAAATTGCGACGAGGGGCAGCGCTCGCACTAAACGAAGCGGAGCCGACCAGACCCATTGACGCCAACTCTCTTCAGACATTAGGATACAATTGCAACAGTCACAATAACAATAAAAACTCTTGCAATACGCACACAAATCTATCGCACGCGCACTCACACTCACCGACGCATTTGCAACACACACACACTGACATACATTCCCACAATCACGCACATGTAGAAACACACACAGACACACATACACACAACGATTTGTGGTATAAAGCTCCCTCATATTCGCCTGTAACTCCCGATCTTCTCGCAGACGCTCAATCCTCCCCTGTTTCCCCCGCGAACAATCCTTCACCTCCTTGCTTCCCCTCTCCAACGCGCTCCGAACCCGCTTGTCTCGCAGAAAATCCCGCGGATCTGCAATCCGTGCCGACTCTTTCACCTCCTCCTCGCTCTCCTTTCCCTCTACCTTCTACATCCAGGCAAAAGCTTGCGGATGATAAATCTTCCGCCTCCTTACGATCAACTACCCCACCGCTCAATCCTAAATTCCAACACTTTCTCCGACTAGCCTCCACTTACAGAAAAACAAATCCTGAAAGAATCCCTTTTGTGATTGACCCTTTAACAACAGATTTTTCCGACATCTTCCGCTTGATATCATATATACCACTCCATCCAAAAAACTCCTCCCTGTCAAATTTCCATACCTAAATGACATCCGCTTAGTCCCCGTCCACCATTTTTACTCTATATTCCCCTCAAGTTCCGCAACAATCCATGAGATTATAGAAATAGATCTAGAATGATCTCTATACCACGAATCGGCGCCATAAACATGCACCTGACACACTTACATCTGTAAAACTCCGCCGGAAGCCCCTCACACACACTATCGCGACACGCATACATACATATATATATATTCCTCCTCTCTAGCCTCCGAGCGATGACCCTCCGCTTCATTGTAAAATTCGCGACATCACAGTCATCCACACGACAATACACCTAAAAATTGTAACAGTAAACACCCTTAAATGAATAAATTAATATTGCACGTATTATAATCTTTTTATTTTAAGTAAGACGACCTCTCATTATTCCATATTCTCAATTGTTTGCACGGTCTCCTTAGTCCGCAGAGTTAAATCTTTAGACTCAAAAAGAGACCGACGAGCGGGGCTTTATAGGATAGAGTAAGATCGGCATATGTTGACCTATCCGTGAGAGCACACAAACTCGCTTGACTCTGTCGCAGCGGGATCACCAAACTGCTGTGCAAAGATAAAGAGAAACGACAGCTCTCTGTTGTTACTCTACCATAGCCTGACCGTAACCGTGGGCCAGGACGTATTGCGGTAACATTGTAATGTTGCCACAATGTTGCTGTAATTATTTACGCTGTAAGGATAATATAAAAAAAGTATAACAAGTAATAAAAAAATTATTTTTATGTTATGAACATAAGAAGAATATTTATAACATATAATATTTATATTCTTTATGTTATGACCATAAAATTGGATTTAACGGAAATTGCATTTATAAGTTAATGTGTCAATGTTGTGAATTAATATTAATGTTATGAAAATAATATAATGCGAATATAAAAATACAGATAACTCAAATTACATTTAAAAAGAACAATATTGTTACGNTTTAAAATATTCAAACAACATTTGTGACAAAAAAATTAAAAGTATTAAAATACATATTAACACCCCACACAGACATCCATCCATCCAGACATCCATTAGACATCTATTAGATGTCGCATGGAGCTGTTGACGTNTAATAGACGTCTAATGGAGTTTTTAGTCTGTGTGGGAGTGTCACGTAAAAGAAATACTTAATTCAAATAATAATGTTAAGAAGAGTAATGTAAGAGTTTAATAAAAAAATATATTATAAATTGTGATTGTAAAATAAGAAAATTTCAAAACTTTGCGTATTTGAAATTATATGTGTATTTAGAGATTTTTTTCTAATTACGTATATATTTTTAGAAATTGTTAAAATTTAAAATCACAATTTATAATATCTCTTTTCATTAAAATCTTTGGGTTCTTAATATTATTATTACAGTTAAGTATTTCTTTTGGAATATATATGTTAATATATATGTAATATATGTAATATGTATTTTAATATTATATATATACACACATACATATATATATAATATTAAAGAAACATATTTGTTAAAAAAATAATTTTGGTGATCACACACACGGTAAACACGAATCTAATGTATTTTAATATTTGATGGATTTATATTTATATATATAAAATATCAAAGAAACATATTTCTTAAAAAAATAATTTTGTTGAATCTAATATAAAGCAATATGAGAGACAAAAGTATTCTAATGAAAATATTAAGATTTAGAAGTTCTCTGTCATCTAAATAATTTGCGGATTTATTTCTNCTTTTCGTTCTCTATTAAGTCTTTGACCATCTTGGCGAAACCATTCTTTTGTGATATCTTCAAATTCTTTGTTTGTAAATTGATGTTGACTGAAAACTGTTGCTAAAAACTATGAATTATATAATAAAACTTTTAAAAATAAATTAAAATTTTGTTACTAAAAACCTATACTTTACTTTGTATTCCCATTACTATAGAATTTAAGTTACTAAATTTAAAATGATTACGTAATCTTTTCCAGGACGATTGTTTAGCAACTTTATTGGAAAATAAAGTTCGATATATGCGAATTAAATTTTCCTTAGCGGACCTTCCGCCTATGCGAGATATACACTGCATCTTTACAAATAAAACATATTCATATAACTTTTATTGTTCTATTAAAATAAAACACACAATTAAATAATTAAATAAATAATTTAAATTTAACTTACAAATTTATTGTACTCATCTGCATTTTGTGATAAACAGTTTTCAAAAGCCTTGACTTCACTAATATTTTTAAGCGGAAAAGATTGCTGCATATGTAATGTATCCAAAGTAGGCGCTAAAGGTTTAGGTTGATTAACTATTTTTTCTATTGCTGTTANATGAGCATTTAGATCTTGTATTCCTAATGGAACAGTTGTTATAACTGCATATATTCTTTGAAAATGACCTGAAAAAGTAATAATATTAAGTAAACCTATAATATTTTTAATTAAATTCAAAAATTAATAAAATTCTAAAGCAAATAATAAATACTTTTTATTATTCAGACATTTTTGTTATTAATTCATGTACATCCTCTATATCTAAAACATTAAAAGAATATTAGAACAATTACATAACAATCACACAAGAATCACCAATAAGAACTATAAAACTTTCATTAAAAACATTTTATTATATTATAAAAATATGAGTAAATAGAATAAAATAAACTGTTGCTTTTCTGCGACACTATAGTTCCCTCAATAATGTCTAGATTAACATTTTCAACATTTTCTGGTAAATTGAAATTATTTGAGATCTTATTGACTGAAATATTATTTGGAAGATCGGGCGGGTTTGGTATAACCGATGTAACATCACAATCAGAATCAGATTCAGAAACAATAGGTTTTTGAGATTGTTTTTTGCATTAAATACATGGATTTAATTTTATATCATTTATGTCACTATCATTGCATAAAGAATAATTTGTTGCTTTCTGTCTAGCTTGATCTAATGAATTTTGATTAAAAATACAAAAATAGCTATTTACAAATTACATTATTTGTAAGAAATATTTGAATACAATCATATATAAAACTTCCAGATAAAATATTAATTACCGTAATATCCATGAAATTTAATGGGATAAAGTGACCACTTAGGATCATCAATAATAGGTGGAATTTGTTTTACGATAAAGGTATTTATATTTTTTACTGATGGCCACCAACATTCTGTTAAATTAGAGCGAAGCCACAAAGATGGAACTTCTGACACGATTTCTTCATCATTATTCCCATTGTTTGGAAATGTTACAGCGAAATCTTTTGCCATTATTACTAATCTGAAAAAGTAGGATTTATTAAATAATTTTTTATTGTTCTCAATTTTATAATCTATTAAGATCAATACTCGCCATAAACATATTTCTTGTTGATGCAGTAAAGGCAATATCACAGCTTNTTTATCATTTAAAAGCAATTTTACGCATTTTGATTTAATATCAGACAATGGGACAGTAACAAACTCGTATTGTAACTCGTTAATTTGTTTAATTCCAATATTTAAAGAGTTACATGGACAGTGAAAAAATGATCTAATGTTTGAGTACTTCTTACCAATAACATAAATTTGTTCATTTTTAAAATAAATTTTTGTAAGCGAAATTGTTGTACCATCAAACAAAGAACAACAATTATCTGCAGCTTTTGTACTAAGATAGAAACCTTTGCATTGAACCGACTTTATTATTTTTTTGCCATTAGCATTTATATTACGTAATTTTGGAATTGGATAAATTTTTTCTACATTTATTATATTCAATTTATCTTCTTCTACACAACGATTAATTAATTGTTGTAATGGTCGACTTGAAGATCTAATTTTTAATTTTATTTTTTGCATGTAATTTTCGTATTTAAACGCGCTAAATTCATCTAATGGCCCCCATAATTTTACATACTTGCACAAGTAAACTAAATTATGCACATTATATGATACATGTTGAAAACCATATAGTGTACCGTAATTTGTAACAAAATACAATAGTAAGCTGTGTGCATAATCAAGCAGTTGTACGCAATATTCCTTGCTACATAAGATTCGAATTGCTACACTCAAGCTCAAAAAATGAAGATATTTATCGCGAGATAATATCTTTAAAAAGATTATTAGTCCAGTATATAATAATAATTGCCTTAATTCAGTAGCTTTAAATTGATCGACCTCATCTAATCTTGGTTTTCTAGCAAATTCTTTGGGAAGGGATAATGACATTGATAACAAAGAAGTTGAACTAAGAGTTATCTGAGTTAAAGTCATACAAACAGTATGTTTGCCTTTAATCAAAAACTGCAATAATCTTTTCATCACTCCTAAGAGTACAAGGTGCATGTAATCTAAAGGAAATTGAGTGATCATTCCAATATTTAAATCTTCAAGATTTGAAATAACTTTATGATGTTTTTCTTGTTGATTTAATGTAAATGATTTATCTGATTTTAATGTTGCATTAATTTCTGGAAATGTTACTCAATTTTCTATGTAATTTCCTTCTTGAATGCAATTACCACATCCAAAATATGCATTATGTTCTTTAATTTCTTTGATAAACGATTTAGCAGGAGCATCGCAAATAAATACGTTCAATTTTACAGTTATTTGTTTGTCGTACTCTAGAATGCCAACTTGAAAAATATTTAAACAATCATCCTTAAAATATTTCATAAAATTACTGCAACAGTGTGGCTTTTGAAAACCGTGATAGACGCCGATTATAAACGGTTTGGTATAAAATTCTGCAACTATACTACCTAAAATAGGCCATAATTGACTGCCAGAAAATTTTGTTAAAGGAAGACCGTCTATATTTATATTAATTTTTATTTGCGATGGACAAGTAATTTGGCTGTAGTGTTTACGAATAGATTTTTTTAAACTTTCACCTAAACCTGCATGATAGTATTTTCCTGGTGTCATTTTATTAATGTCTACTTGTTTGGGAGTTTGGAACAAAGTTCGAGCATCAATAGGAAGACCATGATTATATTTTACCAAAATGTTCAACAACTTACTTATAGCAGAATGANTTATACGATTTTCAATGGCCCATACCCAAATGTCGTTAATAATTTCTGATTTTTTAGAAAAGTCCCTATTTGAAATATTTGACTGAAAACTATCTTCATCACTACTGACTCCCGAATGTCTAGAAATTAAGTCATCATTATTTTCGACAAACTTATCACTGTTAATTATATTGGAATAATCAAAATCAATTTCCCTTAATACATTTTGCTGCTGAGATAATTGTTTGATGTTATCTGACTTATTTGATCCACTTACAAATTCATTTTGAACTTCCAAATCATCTGAGTTAACAGTCATTTGACTAATATTATT
>NW_018022171.1:0-4623 GCF_002006095.1 Pseudomyrmex gracilis
TTAAGATTCATTTAGAATTTTACCTAATATATTTAATCCCTTAGAAAAAAATCTCAGCACCAAAAAATACCGATATTACCGGTATTACCGGTTTTGCAGAAATCTTAGTACCGAAATACCGATATTAAAATTTTGTTCGGTATTGGAACCACTAAGTTCGACCATTCTGACGTCGACATTCGTTTTGATGGCGTTGCAGCAAATATTAATAATAATAATAATAATAATTGCAATATAATTTGATTTTTTTTCTTTTTTTTCCCTTTCATACATATTACCCTTTTTTGTACATATATATATTTAACAAGGAACTTAATACTAATTTTTCTAGATATATCGCCTTTTGCTTTTCTTAACATTTAGTAATCTTCTTTATTTGCAACGGGTTTAACCCAAGGCTTAATTCTATCAGGAGATAAAATACTATTATATAGTTTAGACCATATAATAGTAATATTAAGTCCAGGTATGTCTTGTATCACGTATCGATTGTTTCGTACACTTTTGATATCATATATGAGCCTCTGTAACTGGGTTTGAGCCTTCCGCCGTCATCTTTTCTAAATTGAGTATCTCTTACTAACACATAATCACCGGTCTGATATTTAGATGGTTGTTTGTGCGTACGATTATATGTCGTTTTATTATATTGTCTAATTTTATTAGAAGTCTCTAATGCAATATCATAGTTTTTCTGTCTCTCTTTGATCAGGTCCTGAGATGTAATTACCAAAAAATTAACCAAATCAACCATTTCAGTATCAGACTGATTTCTCTGCTCAAAACCTAGAAACAGCTTCGCAGGCAACATTTTTATGCTTGTATAAAACGTATTGTTAAGAACGTACTGTATCGTACTCAGGTGAACTGTCTAATCACGCGGAGTTTCTATTAGCTTTTTTAACGACGTTTTTAAGAATCTATTAACTCTCTCTACTATCCCGTTAGCCCACGGGGCCGCCACCGCTACTAGGCGATGTTTTATTCTGTATTTTTCAATAAACGATGCAAATTCCTCTGAAGTAAAGGCCGTACCTCTATCTGAAACTAATCTTTTCGGATTTCCAAAAATCTCAAACAATGATCTTAAATTTTTAATTACTTCTTTTGATCCGGTAGATTTAGTCGCAAATAACCAAGTAAATTGCGTACATGCATCTACCACCACTAATACGTGTTTATATCCGTCGTAGTTTCTTGAAGCGGCCCGAAATGGTCAACGTGTAACGTTAAAAATGGCAACGTTTCCGCTTCTTCAATTTGCATTTCCCTTTTTTTGTATGTGTAGACAAGTTTTCTGTCTAACATGTCAAACAGTTAGAAATATAATCGTATAGTTTTTTACGCATCGAAGGGAACCAGTAATTCGCTGCGATCCCATGAAAGCTTTTCTCAGCACCGCAATGGACCAGTTCATCGTGATATGCTCGAATCACGTTATTTATCATTTCTTCTGGCACCACAAAACGAAGCCGGTCCGCGTCTTTTTTATAAACCAAACCTTCAACTAACTGAAATTTGTCATTGTGCGAATATTTTAAGTTATTTGCAATTGCTTTTAATTGCGGATCACGGAGCTGTTTGAATTCTAACTCCCGCTCTAATGGTAAGGCTCGAATTAAACCGATCTGTCTACTTAACGCGTGTGCCATACGTTTGCCTTCTCTGTGTTTAAGGTTGAATTTATAATTCTGGAGACGCAAGGTTCATCTCGCCACACAGGGGTTTAAATTTGCCTTATTGACCGCATAGACAAGGGCGTAACAATCCGTAATAACCGTGAATTCAATTCCATAAAAGTATAAATGAAACCGTTCAATTGCTTTGACCATCGCCAACATCTCCAGTTCAAAACTGTGATATCCCGCCTCCGCCTTATTAGTATTCTGGCTGTAATACGCGATAGGAGCCCATTGATCACTGTCTTGCTTCTGTAACAAGATCGCTGCTAAGCTCTGAGCACTCGCGTCCGTATGCAGCTCATTCTCGGCAGTCAGATTGTATAGTATGAACACCGAGCAATTAGTTAGTTCTTTTTTTAATAACTCAAAAGATTTAATACATTCTGGCGAAAACTTAAATGGCGCGGATTTTTTTAATAAATTGTTTAACGGTTTAGCTTTACTTGCATAATCTTTAACAAATTTTCTAAAATAATTTGTTAGGCCTAGAAACTGTTGAACCTCTGTCACATTCACCGGCTGCGGAAACAACTTCACCGCCTCGATATGACGTGTACTCAACGTCATGCCGTCCTGTAACAAAATATAATCCAGGAATTCAAATTTCTTTTTTAAGAATAAGCATTTACGATAGTTTAATTCAAATTCATATTTCTTTAACAGTAATAACACTTCTTTTAATATTTTAAGATTCTCTTCTACCGTGTGAGTTGCAATTAAAATGTCATCTATGTACACTATAATTTTATCTTGTCGGATTAACGGCTGCAGTATATGGACAATGCGTTTTTGAAATTCCGCCGGCGCTTCACAATAACCAAATGGCAATCTGGTATATTCAAATTGTCCGTCCGGGGCAGCGAACGCAAAGTATTTCGTGAAATCCGAATGCAATTTAATTTGGTGAAAGCCGTCTTTCAAATCCAACAAAGTAAATACATTTTTGTTGCCTATCCTTATTAAACAATTTTCTATTAGCAGAAAGGGGTATTTTTGTTTAATTACTTTATTGTTTAACGGACAGAGATCTACGCAGAGACGCAAGGTTTCATTCTTCTTTCTTACCTGAACTACCCTAGCGCAAAATGGAGAGATGTTCGGTTTTATTATTCCTTGCGCTAGTAAATCATCTGTAATTTCCCTAATTTGGACTCTTTCCGCTCACGCAAAGCGTCTTGGTGCAAACGCATAAGGAGTATGGTTCTTCAGAGCCACTGTTACTTTGTAACCGTTGTCTATCACTGGATCATCTGTTTTTTAAATTTCATTTAACAAAGATTTTAATTTCTATTATACGTGTATATATATACATATACTATATACGTGTTCACGTGTAAATTTTTACACGTGAAATTCGAATTGTAATAACAATTCTAAAATTCATATAGGATGCTATACTTGCATCTTACATATGAGAAATCCCAAATACCCCCCTAATTAAAATTAAATTTATATTGCGAAAAAAACTCCTCGGCCAATGAATATTGCGAGAAAAGCTCCAAGTGCCTCGGTGGCCGAATAGGAAAGGCGACGGCACGGAAAGCCGGAGATTTCAGGTTCGACTCCTGGCCGAAGAGTTTTTTTCGCAATATAAATTTAATTTCAATTAGGGGGGTGTTTGGGATTTCTCATATATGAGATGCAAGTATAGCATCCTATATGAATTTTAGAATTGTTATTTCAATTCGAATTTCACGTGTAAAAATTTACATGTGAACACGTATATATGAATATATATACACGTATAATTTACGCACAACACCTAGCGAACGGCTCTCATGACCGAATATATATATATTTATTAGTTTGGAAACTTGGGAGCCTTAAAAGATTCTTTAATTTTAATTTCTGTTTTTTTGGAATTATCGAAATTGATTTAAATTTCATCAATAATATTTTCGACATCAGAAATTTCACCTACCACATTGTAAGGCAATTCCTCTGTATATAAGGCACAAGCTTCCTGTTGTTTTTCCCGTTCAGACGGTTGATATAATAACGTAAGGTGATGTTTATCCAGAAAGTCTCTACTTATCACAAAGTCTACTACAAAGCGTGTTTTTATTTAACACGTGAAATTCGACCTTCGAGAAATTATCAAGCAGTCGATCCAATGTTAGCAAGGTTTGAACTTTGCCCGTTATACCAATCGGGGTATTGTTCAACGCGTTATAAGAAGCTGTTTTCGACTTAAGAAGTAACAAAAAACTATCTTTATATTAGATGCGCAACTAAGTTCTCGCTGTTTTTTTTTTGAAAATGCAACTTTATTGTGAAAAAATGGTTACAAATTAATCATTCAAAGTATTGCCCATCGGTAGCTACAACTTTTTCCCATCTTTCTGGCAGAGCTCGAATACCGTTACGGTAAAAGTGTTCGTTTTTTGAGGCTATTCACAAATCAAGCCATTTTTTGATGTCTTCATATGAGCGGAACTGCTGATCAGTCAGACCATGTGCCATCGAACGGAACAAGTTATAATCGGACGGCGCAATATCTGGGGAATATGGCGGGTGGGGTAGGACTTCCCATTTGAGCGTTTCCACGCAGGTTTTAACGGGTTTGGCAACATGAGGCCGAGCGTTGTCATGCAGTAGAATCACTTTTTCGTGCCTCTGCTCGTATTGTGGCCGTTTTTCGCGCAGTGCTCGGCTCAGTCGCATCAATTGAATTCGATATCATTCCCCAGTGATGGTTTTGTTCGGTTTCAACAGTTCATAATAAATAACACCGACCTGGTCCCACCAAATACACAGCATAACTTTCGCAGCGTGAATATCCGGCCGAGCCGACGACGTAGAAGCATGACCGGGCAGTCCCCATGACTTTCTTTTCTTTGGGTTGCTGTAATGAATCCATTTTTCATCACCCGTCACGATGCGATGAAGAAAACTCTTCCTTTTTTGCCGCTGGAGCAGTTGTTCACAGGCGAAAAAACGA
>NW_018022171.1:4968-11566 GCF_002006095.1 Pseudomyrmex gracilis
AATGACGATTATTTGGTACAAATAAAAAAAAATCAGACATTTTCACACAACCAAAAGTATATGACGCCAAAACAAAATCACTAACGTGTCAAAGCGGTTTGTTTACCATATGTCTAAGCTTGGCTCGTGACGTTTTAGATATGTCAAAATCAACCAGCACTTGCTGCTGAAGCCATCTATTGACAAACAGCGGAAACTTAGTTGCGCACCTAATACTTTTCAAAAACATCACCGTGTATGAAAGATATCGGGCTACCTGTGTCTATAAGCGCAGGTAGATTACAGTTTTGAATTCAACGCAATAATTCTAACCGGCGAACCATCAAATACAATTTTCCTATTCTTGTTTGGTGCTACAAACGCTATCGTGTCCGCTGATTCTTCGCGCGCCTTGTCTTGGACCGCAGGTACCACCGCTGAAACCGCCGCTCCTGAAGCCGCTTTTTCCTGCCGCTTGCTCCATTTCGGGCATTCCGATTTCCGATGTCTTTTCTCTCTGCATAAGAAGCAGATTATTGATGATTTAGCCTCTTCGGTGCCCGCCTTTGTCGAGGAACTCTTTTTGTCGCTCGATTTTCCCGGCACATCCTTTGTCTTTGTCAAGGACTGCCATTTTTTTCAGCCTCCATGTTCGTAGCCGATGTTATTCGTTGCATCTCCTCTAAGAATTGATCAATCGTGTCAGTCTTAATTGACGCTGCGGTTCCTCTCAGAAAACAACTACCAATACCATTTAGCAACAGATGAAGTGTCTCTTCCTCCGACAAATTCAGCGAATGCACCAGCGTCATTTTGTCTAAGGCGTACTCGTGAAAAGTTTCCTTGGTGAAATTTCACTTACGGGCTTCTATTTTTTGCAGCGCGTGGAATAATATTTTTTTTTTTAATCTTCTGGTGATAGCGTCTTTGACGCCTAACCATGACTCAAGCATACTTCCTGTTCCATGCTCAAACCACTTCTTTGCGGGTCCTGCTAGTTTGCTAAACGCCGCTAGATACATCACACTATGAGGAGCGAAGTGTATTTTCGCCACTTTTTTAAATTGCTGTACCCATATTTGTACATTTTCTGTGTCAGCGCCCCAAAACTCTGAGATTTGCGACGCGAGTAGATTGACCGGTTACGCTGAAGACACTGCACTTAACAAAAGCTGTGTCTGTTGCACACTTGCATCCTCAATACTGTCCGTCGGGGATCGACGTGCTTGAGCCTCTGCTTTGAAACCTGGCTGCCGCCATGCCGACTCTCCATTGCCATTGCGCATCGTTAGCAATATTTAAGTCACCACCTGCTGCTGTTGCTGCATCTGCAATGCCAGAGCCGCGCAGACTTATCTCAACGCGGCAACGCTTTCGGCTCCTTCGCGCTCCGTCGGAAGTAGTATGTAAACCGTTATGGCGCATCAAAACAAACCCCCTCCACCTGGCTCCCCCACCACTTCTGGCGCCATTTTCCCACCAGAAAGGTTTCCCCCTCTCTTTGGGGCCACGTCCACTAGAGGGGATAAAAAAGTGACATGATTTATGACCCCGTAAATTTTTTTATAAATTTTTTATAATTTTTTAAAAATGTGTATTTGAAATTGTTTTGTTGAGAAATTTGTGTAGGAAGGGGAAGAAAGTTTGAGAATGTTCAAGAGTAAGGATGTAATTCTTTATTAAAAGACTATATATTTATTTAAATATTCGTCTTGAAGCGTAACTGCTGCCGCTCCGATGTTGTTACTTCGCGCGTTCGAACGTTTATGAGAGCAAAGTGGCGTCGGTTGAGGGAGGAAATGTAAGGGCGGAAGTGGCGTCAGTCCCGAGAAGGATCAATCAGCGTCTGGTACGTTATAGCTCCCAATAAACGTGGAGCAGGGATAGCTAGTGGGGGTAGTAGGGCCCCCGAGGAAGGACCAATAAGCGTCTGGTACGATATGGCTCCCAATGAGCGTGGAGCAGAGTTGAGGGCGTCTAGGCGAAATAGAAACCGAAATAGAAGTAGGCGTCGCAAGTCTGTGACTAGAAAGTCAGGGTTCTGATGTAATATAAAAAATAAATTTATAAATTTCAAACATGACAAGCAGTTGGAACTAAAAACACGGGTGTTGTTGTGCGATATGTGATGGAAATTTATTTATTATTAATTCATGTATATAAATGAAACATAATAACGTTTCGACCTTCAGTTTAGGTCTTTATCAAATTCTACAAATATAATATAACAAAATATTAGATTTCTTTATAAACCTAAATGCGCAAAATAAGATTAATATGTTAACTTACAATTATGTGCTGTTTAACAAACTTCGTACAATACAATAATGATAAGTAAGATGTTACAATAAGTCGTATCGCAAACAAGAGAGCTGTACATGACTGATGAAATTTGAAAAGACATCAAATTGAACAGCGAAATCGCAAGCCGAGATATGCGCATAGGTGAACTTAAGCTGTATTAACAACTAACTGTAAATAAGACTTATCGAGGTTCTCCGTGTCGCTATGCAAATTGAGGCCGTGAGTTTGTTTTTTAATATGAAGCGTTTCAGAAATTAAACGTTCATGATAGTGTCTTTCACAGTCCAAAATCTCGACATTATTCCAAATAAAATTGTGAAAAAAATTAACTCTGAATTTGATAAAAACCTAAACTGAAGGTCGAAACGTTATTATGTTCCATTTATATACATAAATAAATAATATTTCCATCACATATCGCACAACAACACCCGTGTTTTTAGTTCCAACTGCCTGTCACGTTTGAAATTTACATATTTTTGGAACTATTTACCCTTTTTCTAAATTATAAATAAATTTATGTGTCCGTTGCAGATTTTTTTTCTGAACGATTTTCATCTGCGCGAACTTGTACGTGCGGGTTGACAAGTGCGTGCCGATGAGCAAAAGAGAACATTATTTTTTTTGAAGACAAAAAATGGTTTATGACTTGGGACAAGGCACNCGTTAAACCTGCATGTACTTGTTCGTGAGGAGTTGACAAGAGCGTGCCGTACAGAAGAGGACATAAGTTTTTTTGAAGATGAAAGACATAATTTATAACTCGTGACCTGCGCGTACTTGTTCGCTCGAGAAACTTCGAGAAAATTCTACGAAAGTTTTCAATAAATAGATATTCAATGTAGAATGTTTATAAAAATTAAACCATTTGAAAGAATTGTTTATTTATGTTTCACACGCATATGCACACATGTGTGAGTAGCTATAACACAAAGTAAATGCGCAGGTAAAGACTTCTGGGATGTGTGAGGATAAAAATAATTTATAAATGAAAAAATTATTATTATTGTTAATTTTCGTATAAAACAGAAAGAGGGATGGAAAAATAAGTTGCTACTCATGCGCATAAGAGAGCAGAATTGGGTATAAATAAGGTGTTGCAACATCATTTAGAATATTATTCTGCTGCGAACAGTTGAGCCTGACGTACGGTCGTGATATCTTATAGTACAACGCTGTTTAGGTTTAGGTTAGGTTTAGGTTTAACCAACGTTGTAACCGAAAAGCGTTACGTAGAGCGCAACTAATGTCCGATGAGCGAACTCCGTGATACGAACACTGTGATATGTTCTCTTCGCTTTTCGAGATAGATTTGAACGACGGAGAGAGAGCTTCCAGATTATATATGTTTTTAGACAGAAGCTTTTCTGAGAAATCCACTTTTTCTTTGCCTCTGGTGTAGATGACGGGAGCGTATTTGGTGACTTTTCAAAGATGTTTCGTGGGATATTTTAGATTGGTTTTACTGTCAAACTATTTGATACCGTGATAAATTCGTGTAAGCCAATCGTTGCATCGTTTTGATTTTTGTGGTAATTTGGTAAACGCGAACGGAGGCATCAAAATCCAGTTTCCGATAATCGGTCGGTCTACCACGACATACGCCATTTCTTTTGGAATAAATTCACACACGACGCCACGAAATTCTTGCATTTCTATGATTACAGCATTTTTATACTCGGACATCGTGAAAACAAAACGAAGATATCGGAGACTAGAACGAAACTGAAATGTCTCCACAAAACGCTTGCGACAAAAGGCGTGGAAAAGTGGGAAAAATGAAATGGGGGAAAAATATCTTGGTTTTACGTATGTGCGGGAATATGATTATCCGTTATAATCTACAATAATTTGGCGCGAAGAATCGATTTCCAAAACACTGTCGCATTCCGCATAAACAAGACAGTTAATAGTCGTTTTGAGAGCTTTGTCGAACCGTGCTTCAATTCGCAAACTACCGTGCTTCATGAGATTCCAATGTTTGACGCAATTGGCCGATAAATCGGGAGTGAGATCAAAAGCGAAGAGTGTGTATCCGTGAGCATAAGCATCTCTGCTTATAGCATTTCCTTCGTTTAGAAAATGAATACCCGTTTCTGAGAAAAGAGTATGAAAAGCCTCGATGTAGAGAGGAGAGTCTCTTGAAAAAGAAGGTTATAACGGTCTAGTAGGGACTTGCATTCCATCGACGTAAAGCGACAGGAAATTTATATTAAAGTTTTTAAAATTAAACGGAGTAAGTTTACTATCGCCGTTAAACGCTTTATTTTCGACAAAACCGATTATCATCCGTTTCGGCAGTTGACCAAGTATGGCGTTGTCAATTGATTCTCCCACCACTCCTCTGTGGATTGTAAACGATTTAACTTCAACTTTCGCGAGACGATACTCTGCAGTGGTTTTGCTCAGCATTTTAGCGTGAGCTAATAAAACTCCAGCGCTTAGTTTTGCTCTTCTCATGATCAAGGTGGCATCTACAATAAGAACTTTTGTCTGTGACGTAAGTTCCATGAGACAGGAAGAATCCTTCGAGCGGATAAGTCTTAGGTGCTTTTCCACGCCATTAATCAAGAATTTATCCTAATTGAAAACGTCACAATGTAGATGTCCTATAAGATCCACAGCACGGTTAGATTTGAAATACTGCATACGTCTCACGAGAGCGGGGTTTTCAGTTGGAGCATCAAACTCGGCATCCAACAGCCCCGGAGGATCGCTATCTCAGGTGGTGAGATGAGAGGATTTTGCTTCTGAAGAATAATTCAACAATGTCTCGAAATAGGCTCGATACGCGTAAGCATTGTTCGGAGGCGACACAAGCTTCTGATTGAAGTACACATTGATTTGATTGAACTTGGAATGTAAAAAGTTATTTACAGGCCCTACTTTAGCTCTGCAGCAAGAGCTGTAGCCGAAGTAAGCGGAGGAACCGCTGCTTTAACGGGGGTTTGCAATATCACGCGAAGACTGAGAAGAGTATGCGCGAGATCTATGTAATCTTCACCATGTCTCGGTACGACAAACTCAACGGGAGCGTCGTCCGCAAGAGTCGACAAAGGTTTGTAATGAATCCATTGCGAACTCTCGATACTGATCTGAATGGGCGATAAAGTGAAAAGATCAAGTTCGCTTTTGAAACATTCACACGAGTGAGTATAGAGAAAAGACATTTTGCTTTGTCTACGAGAATATATCGCTCACGGTTCGTTTCTTGCTCACACGGCGTTTGCTAGTTTTTGTTGCGCGCTTCTTCTTCTTTTTCTTTTTCTGAATTCCTCTACTCGTTGAGCGTTTAAGTGCTTGAGTTTTCTTTTTTCTCCGCACGGAAGCTGATTTCTTGTTGGTACTACTAGCACGACGGCGACGCTTGATCGCGAAGTGAACGGGGAGCTCACCAGGGTCAAACTGACCCGGGCGTTTCTTCGCAAGAGGTATATATCCCGACCCTCGCATTAAGCTGGTTATTTTTTCTTTTGCTTGTTGTTTGAGATTGTCACGTAATTCTTTGAAACGACTGTTAACTGCTTCTTTTAGCGGAATATTGTTATTCCCCACATCGTCTATTATTCTGACACCGGCGCGTAGAGCTTCTTTTTCGATCACGCGCGCTCCGCTAGCCAGGTAGGGAAGCATCCTCCTGATCAATCCGCCGAGAAAGCTTCCGATATCGTAACCACGCTGATATGTCGATCCCGTGAAAACTCTCGGAATGCCGCCCCCGCTCTGCATCTCGTAATATTCCATATAATGAGCCATATTCTACTCGAATACGCGTCTAAAGTGTAACATTACTGTCAACGTGCCGAATTCGAATGGAATAAATTTACCAAATTAATCTCTTATATTTATTTTTATCACGCAGAAATATGTTTTACGAAGCGGAATATAATATCTAGACAAGTAATGTTTCACCTGATTAGAACCGTACTTATTCGTGGTATTGTTAGTGACTATTAGAAGAAGCGGTGTTAGCGCATCTCTGGTTATGTATGGCTCGCAAATGTCGCAATAAACAAATAACTTGTTGGGGGTAGCACGGGCCAAGCTGATTGGTTCAAAACTATCGACACCGGCAACTCTGTCTACTACAAAAGGTGTATTAACAGAGAATGTTTTAAATCCGAGTATACGACGCAATTTGTCGCTAAGCTTTACACTACGAATTTGATTGCATTTGTCTTCTTTACATGTAAGCGATATAAAAACTTTATTACCATATAGAGGATTCAGTGACCATGTAATATGTGATTTTTCTTGAGAGCACGAATGATTTATAGCTTCTATAAGATCAGCTTCTGAAGAATAAATTCCCGAC
>NW_018022171.1:11674-18834 GCF_002006095.1 Pseudomyrmex gracilis
AGAGCTTCATCTTCGCGTAAATGTAAAAAACTAGAAGGAAACTGAATCTCGCTGAGAGCAACTTCCCATTTTCCCTGCAAATCTATACGGCGAGGTAATTCCGTGGTAAAACACGAAGTGGTGTTGTGCGGGAAGTAAAGCATACTGCTATTGCTCCGAAAAACTACGAAAAAGTGTTCCTCCATTGTTATCATTATTGTCGCCATCATTGTCGTCGCCTTGTGCAAGCGTTGTTAAACTCGAAGCCGGAATCCACGAGTCGAATTTAGACGGATAACCTTGTCAACTGATTAGCAGTTGCCTATTACGTCCCCGACCTTTGCTCTTTATCACCCGATCAACGATGAAAGTTTCTTTTTGTAGGTTTCTAACAACAGGAGCCAGTTCTTGCTCGTAGAAAATTTTGTCTATAACCTCATCCGCTAAATCACTCAGCTCGTAAACGCGCGGATTTCGCCACTCGAGAACACGATGAATTCGAAATATCTCTTTGCTCCACTTGGCCTCGTATCCCTTCTCAAAGGCGGCTTTCGCTTTACTGACACGTACGAGATCGCCGACGTAGTATTTAGCTGCTTTTGCTCGCTGTTTGTTCCAACGATGCCACGTGTTTTTGCGCGCAATATTCGCGTTTTCCACCGTAACATCCGCGGGTTTCATGCGTATGGAAAAGTGCGGCGTATGGTTGTACGCGTGCACAATATCCTGCAAGACATCGAGGTAACGTTTCGTGTTTTTGTGCGTGAAGTAGCGCCACATGCGCTCTTTTAGCGTTCTATTGAAACGCTCGATCACAGCTGCTTTAAAGTCGGGATTACGTGCCACGCGGAAACGAATTCCTTCTTCCTTGAGAAATTTTTGCAGCGAATGCGCGATAAATTCTTTACCTTTGTCGGTTTGCAGATATACGGGTCTTCGTCCGCTTCTCGAGAGCACGCGTTGAAACGCACGAAGGACTTGAGCACTTGTTTTGTCTCGCAACAGTTCCACCCACACGAATTTGCTGAGCACGTCCATAACTGTCAGTAGATAGCAATATCCGTCGTTATAGCTTTGCAAATTTCGCAATTCTATCAAAGCAGCCTCCCAGAGATCGTCGATATTCGTCACGTTGTAATGCAGTCGGGGAAACTTTCGCCGCACGGGACGATGTAACGTGTAAGCATCTTGCGAACAAAGCCAGCGAACAACGTCCTCGCGCTAGTAATTCGGTTTAGCGGCTCGCGACAAATTTCCCGTCGACGAGTAACCGGCGTAATGCGCGGGATTATAATACAACTGGTCAAGCGTTTCGTTTACATTTCGTTCCACGTGAGCAGCCGTCTCGGAATCCCGATTCGTATCTTTTTCTTGTTCTTGTCGGTGGCGCGGTAATCTCATCCTTCTTCTTCTTCTTCGGCTTCTTCTTCTTGTTCAATGCTATGCGGAGATTTGCGCTTTGTACTTTTTCCTCCTTTTCGCAAAAAGCGTAAATATTTAGGATTTCTCACGTATTGAGGAGGCGTGTTAATGTCGCAAAGTAAATAAGCGAAATGAATGGCCTCCATTATTCCAGCGGTTTTTCTTTCTCGCATCACATTGTTTACGAGTTCCACAATATTCGCTCCCACTAATTCTGGACTCTTGGTCACGATGCCGCGTTCGTTCCATGTGATCTTGACGGGAACAGCCGTTTTGATTAGATGATTCAAAAGCATTCGCGCTTTGGGACGGTAAGTTTTTGGAATTGTTTCTATTATGTTTGTTATAGTTTTTTGTTTGCGAGAGCTCGTTGCGCTGCTGTTGTTAAATAAAATATCTGCAAACGATACAGTTTTTTTCGGAGTTGACTGATTAATTCGTTGATATTGATTATTATTATTGTGTCGCAAAGGCGTTGAATAATGTTTTGGTAAAACAGAGGATGTTTGAGGCAAAGCGTCCATTGGTTCTTCCGCGTCGTGAAATAGTTCTCTCATTTCTTCGTCCTCCTCCTCCTCTTCCCTCTCTCCACTAGTCACAGCAGTTATTTCCGCCACGGATGGATCTTCTTCTTTGCAAAAACGCTTTCTCGCTTTTCGGATAAAATATAGATATCGACAAAGTACTTCGCTGTACAATTTNCATTTTTCACCTTCATCAACAAGGGAATCGAGAATACGTCTCATCTCCGCGTCGAGACGCAAGAGCACGGTTCCGGGAGTGCGTATGGTATTAGCAGCGGTATTTTCCCCCGTCATTCGTTGTTGCATTCTTTCGAGATTATCCGCGGAAATCAGCACCATTTTTTTAGCCCGTTCCATGATTACTCGATAATTCGAGATAATAAAGCTGCAAGTATGGGCCCGATGATCTACGGTAAAAAGCCTTGTTGCACCTTTCTTAGCAGCTTTCTCTTGCACTTTCAAGTATCTTTTTGTTCCGCGATACGTCGCAGCGCCGTTTTGTATCGGATTAAGCGTTCTTTTCTCTTTTTTCGAGCGGTACGTTACCTCTGAGCGTATTGTGGACGCACTCGCAAATACACGCGATGAATTTGGTATCAGCGTTTTGCAAAAAAGCAGCGCGTTTTTTATTTAGAAGACACAGAGCNTTCAGTAGACAAATGTTTTTCTCACCGAGAGAGCGCTTAGCCCTAATATGCGCCTTTTGTTGCTTTTTCCGCTTCGTCGCCGACAGCATCGTAGCTTCGAATGACGCCTTTTGCTCGTGTGCTTCGGGTTTTTATACACTTGTTTTTGCGGTAGATCTGCAGATCGTTGGGAAAGATACACGTTTGAAAACGATATTCGTCCGGTGTTGATTGTTTCAAATCGAGCAGTAAATAACCGTGAGGACGCGAAGTGGCGTCGTAGTACGCTTCTTCCAAAAATTTTGCGTCGTCGGGATAGACTTGACACGCAAGATGGCAAATTTGCGCGCGATCGCGCGGATTCTTGAAAACCACAATGTAATTTCAGCGAAATATCGCGTTGACTGCGTCCCTGATAAAAGAGATTCTGTGAAATAAGTATAACTAAGATTTTTATGGTGGCTATTCTTGGTAAACGAATCCACGATCATTTCGCACGACGATGATTCTCGCATAAGATCGTCGATTACACAGCCACACAAAAAAAAAATGTTCTGGCCTGTGGGTCAAACTATGTTTACTATATGTTTTTGGGGTCGCTGAAACCGAATCCGAAGTCCATTTAACCCTATCACATCAGGTTTTGGACATAACCTTAAAAAACCTATAATTCAAGCCCAATTAGCTAGTTATACCAAATATATTAAACCAATTAACTCTATAACCCCTTAATTCTTAAACCCCATAACCCCTTAACCTTAAATTCCAATAGCATTATAACTCTCATAGCATAACCTATCATGGCCCAGGATTTCTACAAGACTCATCTCGCACAAGATCAGTCATTTTCGACTTGAAGACCAGTGTATTAAACTATTTTGTATCATCCCAACAAAATAAATGATCTACACAGCGAGGATATTTCCACACATGTTGTTGTTTATTTTCCCGAGCTACCTCTATATCCAGAGTAGTGTCTCATCTGTGTCTGCATCCAGGGCACCTCCACGCGGTGACGGCGGGCAACGGAGCAATTTCGTTATCCGGCTGAGTCCCTGGATCACGGCGTATTTGATGGACCACAAATCAGAACTATGTTTAGAGATACTACTTTTGTTAGTACAATAAATCAATTGGAAAAAGAAGCCTGGCTTAGTTTCAAAGCAGTGGCCCAGAACTTTTTGGGAAATACAAAAAGTCCTGAATATAAACAAATCGTTGCAAAAATGATTACAGACTTTCAAACGCTTGGATGTCTAATGAATTTAAAATTACATTTTTTGCACTCGCACCTTAAAAAATTTCCTGACAATCTTGGAGACTTTAGCAAAGAGCAGGGCGAACGATTTCACCAGGATATCAATATGATGGAAACTCGTTACCAAGGAAGATGAGACAAAAATATGATTGCAGATTTCTGCTGGATGCTAAAGAGAGATACACAGAAAGATGCTAGAAAGCGCAAACGGAACGCATTGCACAGATTTTTCGATAAAAAAAAAACCTGTTATAGTTCGAAAAAAGAGAATGACTAAAATTTTATATATCTGTTATTTGTTATTTGTTATTTATTTATTTATTTATTCATCAGGTTACCTTTAAAATAGCTCTTATAAAGGCTATATATGATATACAAAATCCGTTCGTGCAACCTCCTCGTGGCGTACATTGGGTAACGCTAATGCCGACGGTTCCACATTTGTTTTCTAAGCATACGATATAAGGTTATGGGTTTACGAGATTATAGGGTTATTGGAATTTGAAGTCAAGAAATTAACGGGTTAAGAGGTTCAGAGTTATGGAGTTGAGGGGTTATAGAGTTAATTGGTTTAATATATTTGGTATAACTGGCTAATTGGGCTTGAATTATAGGTTTTTTGAGGTTATGTCCAAAACCTGATGTGATAGGATTAAATGGACTTCGGATTCGGATTCAGCGACTCCAAAAACATATAGTAAACATGGTCTGACCCCTAGGCCAGAACTTTTTTTTGTGTGTGGCTGTGTTATTATTAATTTTGCACAGAGCGGGTCGTTCGAATAATCTTCCCAGCGCAGTAGTCCTTTGCGAAACTCGATTTTACATTTTCCCGTCATCTCGCGTTGCAACTCGCCGTAATAAAATAAAATTCTCCCAAATCGAACAGTCATCTTTTCCAGCAAATAACGGAGAAAAGTCTTTACAAAAATTGTTTTCCCGCATCCCGTAGGACTGCAAACAATCGACGTCCAGGGATGTTTCAGCGCACGTCCATTTCGAAGCAGGGACTTATTACCGGTATGATTTCAATACCGGTATTATACTAGAGTTTGTATACCAAAACCAATATAGTACCGAAATTGAGTGTTACCGTTACCGTTATAGTACCAAAACCGATATATTACCGAAAACCGTAATAAAATACCGGTATTATTTTGGTATCTTCCTACTAATGGTATTCTTAAAAATTATATAGATAGATTAATTAAAGCAATTTTTGTTGCATAATTAATCTTNCTACCGCTTATTGGACTTATAGACCGACAAAATATAAAGACGCTTTTTTTATAAACTAATTGAAGCAGCTATTTCTTTATGCTTTTTTTTATTACGTAGCATGACTAATGTAAATTCATGCGGATGAGTCAAAGATACATGTGCCAATAGATTTGTAGCATGATTTCCCTAAAGATATATTTTATTTAAAAAATAATCGACGTCTAGTATATATAAATATATTTAAAACTACTTACAGTAACTTTATGTCTACAATCATTAATTAAACATAATGAGTTGTTGCACGATGAATCATATACTGAAAATACTCGTGTACAAAATTTACTTTTCTCCGGCTTATTTTTTCGTCGTATTGGACAAATTTATATATAAATTGTAAAAATCGTCTTCTGTTAGTTTCTTATTATAATATCAATCGCTTAATGTGCTCGATTGTCTACTGATGTGTTTACACAATCGTGTACTGTGTACAGTGATGTATCTTCATAAACACAGTTCAAGTATCGGCAGCAAAGGACGAGCGTCAAACATGTATCTTATTGCTTTAACTGTGTTTATGCTAGAGCAATAATAAATAAATAAAAGTTCGATGCTTCGACGATGAGAAGACACATCACTGTACACAGTACACGTCATCGTCGTGTAGACACATCAGTAGACAATCGAGCACAGTGATTCATATTATATTAAGAAACTAACACAGAAGACGATTTTTACAATTTATATATAAATTTATTCAGTACGACGAAAAAATGGGCCGGAGAAAAGCAAATTTTGTACACGAGTATTTCCAGTACAATTCATCGTGCAACAAATCATTATGTTTAATTAATGATTATAGACATGAAATTACTGTAAGTAGTTTTAAATGTATTTATATATACTAGACGTTGATTATTTTTTAAATAAAATATATCTTTAAGAAAATCATGCTACAAATCTATTGGCACATGTGTCTTCGATTCATCCGCATGAATTTACATTAGTCATGCTACGTAATAAAAGAAAGCATGAAGAAATGGCTGCTTCAACACGTAGAAATAACACTAAGCCATGAAGGACAAAGTTTTAAATGAATGCGTAGATTTAGTTATTATTCACGGTCGACCATTGAATCTAATTAATGATATTGCGTATCAAAATCTCATTCATATGATACCGTCCGTGGCGACTTCAATTATTTCTTCACAAGAAGTAAGAAATGCCGTTGTAATGAAAGCATAATGCTTTCGGGAAGAGGTAGCGAAGAAACTAAAAAATAAATTAGTATCATTGAAAATTGACGACGCGACCTGTATGGATCGCTCTTTTATAGGAATAAATGTGCAATACATAGAAAAACACAAGTTGTCTTACACACTCTAGCAGTGCAAGAAATTTACGATTGACATACAGCTGCAAACTTAAAAGATATATTAAAAAATGTACTTTTAAGATACGGAATATCTGTGAGGCAGATTTATTCTATAACGACGGACAACGGATCTAATATGATTAAACTTGTTGAACTTCTTGGGGAGGATCAAGAAAAATTAGAATATAATGAAGAAAATCATATTGAAGAGCTAGAACTTTCATTGTCAAATGAAGAACTCATTTTGGACAATAAAGAAAATAAAGAAAATATAGAAGAAGTAAGATATCAGGTCAGATCAGTGCAGTGTGCAGCTCATACACTGCAATTAGCAGTATCGGACACACTAAGAAATAGTACAATTTTGGCAATTATATCCGAAGCAAGAAACGTCTGCAAAAAATTACGGTCGCCGGTTGTTAAAAGCTTACTGAAAGCAATAAATTAAAAAAAAACCGATCCTGGATTGTCCAACGCGGTGGCACTCAACGCTAGATATGCTCGAGCGTCTTTTAAAATTAAAAAAATGTTGTGATGGTAACAATAAGGATCAATATTTATTTCCTGAAAAATGGGCCAAAATTAAAAACATTGTGCGTTCTTTAACGCCAGCTCGTATTGCAACCAAGAAGTTGCAAGAAGAACAACTTCTTATCGGAGATTTTTATCGCACGTGATCACAATGTATGCTAGAAACTACGAAATTAAAAACAATATTAGGAAACAAATTAATTGAACATATGAAAATACGAGAAAAA
>NW_018022171.1:20014-24268 GCF_002006095.1 Pseudomyrmex gracilis
GTTCCGAGCAAACAGCGCCTTTTGGCGCTGTTCACTTGTTATCAGTTATTATTAATATTATTGTTTGATCGGCGCGCCGGCCAACAGCTTCAAGGAAATGACCAGCAAAATCGGCTCTGCACACCGCGTTAGGAACGACTCGCGTATCGTGTTGTCCGCGCGTTCGACCTTCCACCGTCACGCCGGCTGCTTAGAGCGCAATTCATTTCTGAGCGCTCCGCCGCGAAAGGGTTAAATTAAATTGTTTTCGGTTTGCGACGATGAGCTTACTATCGCGCGTGGGCCGCGGTTTAGCGCATTTTGCCGCGACAATCAGCTAATTTTCCTCGCGGCAACGGCGGTGAGCTTATTTCGCGCGAAAAGATAAGCTCGTCAAACGCGCGCGCGCTAATAAGCTTATTAGCGTTCCATTGACAATATCTTAAATGGTGATGAAAGATAGGAAAAAAGTTACTCCTTTTTTATATATTTTAAGTTTTATATATTTTTTACATCTTGTACTACTTTTTAGTAAAAATACAAATAATTTATTTATACAAATATGTTTACAAAATAAAATCATAAAATGTTATATACACGTATTACAAATATTACTTAACCTAACCTAACCTTACTCACTACAACTAAGTGTACAAAGAAACTTACATCTAAAATACATTTTCATTTACATTTTAATACATTTTCTATGTATTTGTTCTTAAAATAACTCTTACAATTTATATTTTTTATTATTATTTGTACAAGTGCTTACATTATTTTTTTAATTTATTACGGAAAACATATATACGCATATATACTTGATTTTTTTAATTATTACTAATATGTTTACATTATACAATCTATTTATTTACAAGAATGTTGACGCGCGGAAAGAAAAAAGGTTTATTCTAAATAACCATACGAAGCGTCGTTCCTCGATAAATCTACGTTTCAGCAAAACCGGCGAGCAAATTTTTGATTCGTCCCGCGTCACAACTTCGTAAAACGCGGTACGGCAAATAATGTTCGCCCTAAGATGTAGATTTATCGATGGATTATTTTCTCCTTGTTCTTTTTTCTCTCTTTGCATCAACATTTCTCTAACGCTGTTGAAATTAATTATGCGGAAGGATGCGGAATTAAGGGTTATTCCCTTGATTTTACATACCTCCTACGCGCTACCGTTTGGAGTACGAACTACGTACACGTAAAATTTCGAACCACCGGATACAAACGACTCGATGTAACTACCGCGCCCGTAGCCTTCGAGTTCGTCCGTCATGTCGCCCAAGAAATTTCCCGTACGCGGTTCGTATTCGCCGGGTTTACCGCTGCTTACATAAATACACGAATCTGTATCGTAATGAAGAACGCGCTCGCCTAAATGTTCTAAGTATTCGTACAGTTAATCGCGCCTGTGCCGTCGTGTATGCCGCTATTACGACGTTGGTAATCGGAGAGGATACGACCGTCTCGTCCCTCATTCGCCATATTACCTCGTCATTCACAGGTAATGTATTGGTTACCTCATGCTCGGGGCTCGACAATAGCGATACGAGGCGTTCCTGTGACTTCACCACCTCGGTACTCTTCAGGTTTGATCGTTGGCCGAATTTTCCCCAAAACGAATTGAGACAGAGCTTCGCGACCGAGCGTAAACCCGGATTTTGCGCGATGTTTCCTCTATCTAGAGCAATACCCTCGACTGCTTCGTATTCTCAAAGATATCGCTCTTTAGATTCGTCATTCACGCATTCGTTCGGCCACCCGCTCGCCTCTTGCTACAATTTGAGGAAGCAGTTGATGTATTCGGCGAATAATCCCCCCTGACGCGTACCGGGATCATATTGCCATATCTCGCTCACCGCGGTCACGAGATAGCCTTTCTTCACGCTTTGCGTAATTCGCACAATACCCATACGCCCGTGAATTCGCGATCGCGCGGATTATCGTGCAAGCACGGAGTCTGCGAGAAGTTTTTGCAGCAACTGCGACACAAAGCGAACAGCAGTTTGCCCTGCACGCGGTACGGGAGTACAGGGTGAAAGAGATTGCGCGGGGGGAGCACTCTATAACGCACAAGCCCCTCGACCGCGGGAAAATCGACACTGGGCATCGCTCCGATGAGCAAAGCACATTCTTCCTCCCCGACGAGAATTTTCGGATGTCCAATCGGNAAAGCACCGGTTTTCAACACGTAAGGGTATAAAGAACACACGTCTACGTAACGTATTTTCTCCGTACTCTCCGTAACTTCGCGCCGAATCGCAATGTTTCCTGTTTGATCGCCAAAAAACGCGTCGCGAGGTGCGAGTGGTTTAGCTGCGAGCATCGAATGTTGTTCTACACATGCTCGCATTTCCCGATTTTCCTGCATCGCGATCAAAAGCGCACTCTCATTTCTCCGTCACAATGTAGCCCCGCTTGCGAAGACGCCATGACATTGTTAGCGTGCGCTCGTATTGCGAGTTCATCGTATCGTGGACTTCGCAATCTCCCGTACAGAGACGATTGTCGCGCTCTGTTTTGAAACATGCGACAACCATGCCAAAAGCAGCCGTGATATTGCAACACGTGACCCTCTCCGTTCGTCGTCGTCGTCTCGTAATATCCGTCGACGGGAATGCCACCGACTTCCGCAAGACGCTGTTCTTGCCCGTGCCCTGCGTGAACAATGGTGCGAGCTCGCGCTCCTTCCACACAAGCTACTGCAGAGCTTTGCGGGATTGCGTATCCGCGAGACAATATCCGCCGCGAGGAATGACGCCTATCTCTTTCTCACGTAAAAAGTTTTTACGGAAAACACGCATACACGTGGAAGCGATGGTCGTGCAGTCTTCGAACGGGCATACATTTCCTTGCTCGAGAAATATCTTGCGGAAGGCCATGCACGATTGTCGCAGGATATCGACGTCGTTACGACAATAACGCACTATCTTGCGTTGGAAATCAAAGACTGCGTTTTTGCACGTCTGTTCCGCGTGCCACGATAAAAAACGCTCGCGTTCTTCGCTGGACATATTGTCGGGCGAGTAATATTCAACGGATGATAACGGACCGACGTACGATTGATTCGCGAGAGTGTTAAATAAATGTGGAAAATATCCTTTCTCCACACTATCTCGCAAACCAAAAGCTTTCGGCAAAGCTGATAAACGCATCGGCATGTAATTGATGTTGTCGATAAATTTCGTACGCTCGACCGTTAATACGATGATCTTTGTCCCGTTTAATATTACTCGCGGATCTAATTCGACGCGTTTTTCTGCGATGTAACGCAGAATAAACTGCGCGTCGAACGCCTTGGCGTTGTGCGCGATGCAGATGATCTGCTTGAAACATTTCGTCGTTCTTGTAGCAAAATCGACGAATTGCTCCACCGGATCATCGCAAAACACAAATTCGCGTATACCGCACCACCGACAACGCACCGTCATGTCGTCCTCATGCGCGCACGTGACGCAAATCTGCTGCGCGATGCAGAGAGTCGGCACGTGAACTGTCATTGACGCGGTCTCGCCACCCTCAAGCGTCTCGTCCTGCCGGGTCTCGAAATCGTAAAACATGAATGCGACGCGCGTGTTTTTCCCTTTCCCGGTGAAATTTTTGCGCGAGAGGGCAAATGTAACAAAAATGTTACATTTTTCGCACCTTTCGGCGCGAACTGCAAATGTTGCAAAACACAACGCCGCATTTGTGCCTCGCACCCGCTGTTCTGTACACCCGCCCGCAATCGTCACAGAATTGCAAGGCGCTGCACACGCTCACCCACCCATCTTTGTACAATTTTCCGGCCCGGTGACGTTCGAGACACTCGCGCCCGTAAAACGTTTTTCTGCATCGCTCGCATCTAATTAATTCTATCTCTTCCGATTCGCACGACGGCACCCCGCGACAACGTGGACATTTATGCAAGCAGCGATGAACTCTTCGTCCGAGACGATAAGGCAAGTTGCAAGGAATGCAATATCCCTTACTCCTCGCCGCCGCTCTTAAATTTAATATCGGGGAATAATGACGCGAATCCTTGCAATAAAGAATATTTAAACGTAGCAAGGATTCGCGTCCGAGAGAGGCGAGCAACGCGCTACCGTTATACAACGGTTTCCCGCCTTTTGCAAAAGTAGACAAGCTATACAGGGTGTCCTAGAATTGGTTTAACATCTCTCGTAGGCAGGTAGAAGGAATAAAACTTAGGTGAAAAGTCCTATACCATTTTGCTAGATTCGCAATAGTTACTGAGATTTTAATTAACAAAGATCCGCGAATAAGCAT
>NW_018022171.1:24558-26491 GCF_002006095.1 Pseudomyrmex gracilis
CATATTAAAATGTAATTGTGTGAAGCGCACCGGGCTGTCCTACGCGCGTAAGACAGCCCGATGCACGCTTATTCGCGGATCTTTGTTAATTAAAATCTCGGTAACTATTGCGAATCTAGCAAAATGGTAAAAGACTTTTCACCTTAGTTTTATTTCTTCTATCTGTCTAGGAGAGATGTTAAACCAATTCCGGGACACCCTGTATACAATTATGGCTATCCCCTCGACGGTAAGATAATGCTGAAAACGCTCGATTTCCCCAATACCGCATCCCTCCTCCGGAATTAAGACGCCCTCTCTCCACCAACTCCCGTACCCATTGGCGCTGTAAGGAGGAGTTTGAGCGTCTCATTGCATTCCAGCGCTCATGCAGCTCGCCCGTACGGGCGTTACCTCGCTCAAGGTATACTCGTGCGGCAACAAGTAAGCGGGGAAGCAAAGGTTGTCACGGTTTGTTATTGTAAGAATCGAGCGTTTTCCGATTCCTTCCTCGTCCAGAGGACGGCCTCTTTCCGTTGGAGAGTGGATGGTGCATACGCGAATCGTAAACGATGCAGCGATGTCTATTCCTCCGTTGCTTTGTGCAACTGAACTCACGAGAGACCAAATATTCTCATGAGTCAAGTCGCGCGCAAGACGGAAAGAGAGACCTGCACCACTGGTCAGTGATGAAAGATCTGGCAGGCTAGCACCAAGAGCACCGAAGTGGTGGGAGCCGGTTAAAGTCGGGAAATCAAACCATACCCCGACGTAATCATTCGGCCTCAATAAATTTGTCGCGTATCTGTGGATTTCGCGAAATGCACCCTCCATCTATTTTACTAATTCAGCGCACGGTCGAATTTCGCGGATCTCGAACATTGCCTCTCTCCCTATTATCCCGAATCTTTTAAATCTACGTGAGTTTTCCGCCCGTAAAATTACATAATTATAATTGTTATTATTATTATCATCCTCACTGGCTTGATTGGCGTTGTTGTCGTTATCGCTAGCTACGCTGTCGGTATCGTTGTAGCGTCAAGCGGTGTTGTTGTTGTTGTCGTCGTCGTTGTCGTCAGCTGTGCTGTCGGTGTCTGCGGCGGTAGTGGCGGCGTCGACGGTGTTACCGGTGTCGCTGTTGCACCTTTTTCTATTATCGCTACCTATCTGTTCAATACTATTTTCCTCTTCTTCTATAGCACTTGCAGCTCTACCATCGTATTGTACTGCGAATAAAACTAGCTCAATATGAAAATATTACAACTCTCAATATACAGTGGAACCTCGGAATAGCGGATCGCGAAATAGCGGACTCATCCCTTCCATGCGCATAAAGTTCCGCCTCCGGAACATAAGAGGGGACTTACCGCTCAGTGCTGTGTGCCTTTCAAAGCGGGCGCAGCGCGCAGCATTGCTTAGGTTACGTTACGCAGTAACAAGTAATCTCTCATGGGTCGTGTGTGTGCAGATCGTGTGTATACAATTGCGTCCTGTTGTGTTCCATCATATGTATTGTTAACAAATATATATCAACACTTCTTTGTGTATCATGGCAAACTCGATTAATGTAAAAAGAAAACGTATAACATACGTAGACAAGATTACGATTTTGAAAGAAGTCGAAAAAGGAAAAACAAAAGATGATATTTTAAAAACATATGGAATTTCTAAAACATGTTTTTTTGACATCATAAAAAACAAAGAGAACATTAACAAAATAGTATTAAATAAAAAAAACTTCCAGAATAAAAGAAGTGAACAAGTAATCAAAAACAAAACATTAGAAGAATGTTTATTTACATGGTTTCTTCAAGTAAGAGCGGTAGGACAACCAATTTCAGGACCAATTTTACANGCAAAAGCATTGCAATTAAATAATTTACTCAAAGGTCCTTCCAGTTTTAAAGTAACGAATTTCTACATATTAAATTAAATGTGTATTCTAATCATATAA
>NW_018022172.1:0-1830 GCF_002006095.1 Pseudomyrmex gracilis
ACCAAACATCCGGGCTACTTGTTGATTAATTGACCAATACTCATTTGAAAGTCGGTAAGAGTGATTAGATAAAAAATTGCGATACGGATTTTATCTTAGTTCAATAGGTCCTCTGTTCTCTGCTCAAGGATTGTTACTTAAAAATTAATTCTAAGGCGTAAATCTTAAAGCTAGTTTATTTATGTCTGGTTCCAAACAGAAGGGGATCGTGGAGTCCAGGACGTAACAATATTTTTTAACTTAAATTTTCTCTAAAGTAAGCTATCTTTAATTAACAACAGTTGTTTATGCTTTAGTGTAACCAACTGTTGTTGTTTCTCTTTAAAAACATAAATAAAATAATAAAAAAATTATATTCATACAAGACTCGAACCTTTATAACCTCTCGAGCACACAAGTCAAAAGTAATGGTCTTTTACGTCTAAGCATAGACTGATATGTCTATGCGCTTAAGGTGATTGGTTCCCCACCGCTCTTATTGTAAAAGAGAGAGACAACTACTCCAGCACTATCTCTGTCCTTTAATGTTGTCTTCAACTTTGTCATATAAATGTTCCGTCTATTATTTATATATCTATTAAGTCTATGGGTCATGTACGTACTATAGGTTAGGATTAGGTTAGGTTAGATTAGATTAGATATCCTCTTTCTTCTCTGCGCCATTTTTTAGGTAAGGTAAGTTCGTATCTTGCGGACTATCTCGCGAAGATCTAATAAGAAATAATTATATGTAAAGCTACTTGATATTTTTTTACTTTGTTTACTTTGAAGTAAACTTTGTAATTCTAATTGCGTGTTATTCCGGTCACGGGTAAAGGTAAATATTGACAGTAACAAACTACCCTCCGATGATCTTGATCTTGACATATGTTGTTAAGTTCATGACCCTGAGTAACATGCAAAAAGTTTTAGCCGTTGCTTGTTATTTATTCAAAAGTTATTAACAAAAGTTATTAACAAAAAAATTTCAACAATTATGCAGTTTAGCTCTTTTTCTCAATTTTGGCTATTTTTATCTGGTTTTTTTAAAAAACGCTTTATTTTATCTCTACAATAAGAAATCAATCGGGAAGTATCAAAACAATAATGTGCTTCCCTTTTTTTAAAAAAATAGTAAAACTCGAAAAATCTTCATAATTTTGAAGAACGGGTCTCTCGCGGAAATTGGATTTTGAACATTATGTACATTTTACAAGTAAATATTTTGTTTGTATCACACTGTCGTACACGTGTAGACAGGAAGGGCTTTGCCTTTCCGCAATGGGAGTGACTTTGTTCCTCTCCCTGCACCTCCCCCTCGAAAAAACTTCACTCACTCCTAATGATATTGTAGTAACACAAGTTGGGTTGGGTTAGATTTTCCGGAGAGGCAAAGCCACTCTCCCTGCGGGGGGCGAAGCCCCTCTGCCTACATGCTTACAACACGAACAGATAGGATTCAGTGCAAAATTAGCAAGTTTTTGGCGTATATCTCGGAAACTAAGTTCAAACAGGACTTATTTTAGACATAATTTATGAAACTGCGTGAGAATTCATAATAAATTGAATAAATTATAAATTAATAATAACAAGAAGAAGATTCATCGGGCTCAGGAGTCTTTAAACTAATGAATGAAATAAATTGGGTTGTAAGAGCCGTTTTGCAGGATATTGTGCAAAGAATGTGCTTAAATGTATATATATGTATACACATATATACCTCAAAATAATTTTTAGTTAGGGGGGTATACGGGGTCCTTCATATATATGTGATGCAAATCCAGCATCCTATATGGATGAAAAAAATTATTTCGAGGTATATATGTGTATACATATATATATATATATATA
>NW_018022172.1:3280-9211 GCF_002006095.1 Pseudomyrmex gracilis
TAATACTCTCTCTCTCTCTCTTTACATACATTAATACCTTATATGGGTTTTTCAATATTTTAAAAACTTGTTATCGCGCAGTTAACTCATATTAATAATTAATACAAATATGTAATGCATCTGAGATGTTTTATTATTATAAATAATATTATGTAAAGAGATTGTAAATCCCCGTAAAAGAATATAATTATATAAATATTGTATATATAGTTTTTAAATAGCAATTTTGTATACAGCATTATGTGACAATAGATTTAACATATTGCAGTTTATTGTTTTGTAAGAATTAATATTGGCTCTTTATATTATTTTGTATCAATTATGCATTATATATTTTCACATTGATGAAAGCTTCAATGTGTTTACTTTCAACGCGCAATCTACGAATGTTTTACATGTCGCGATTCCTATGTAGTTGACAGCGCGATTCGTCGAATCATCTGAAAAACAACAATGCAATTTTTTCGTTTCACGTAATGAAATCTCATGCATTTTCAAATAATTTTTCGACAGTTCTTTGTGAAATGTACCTAAGCTGTGTCAAACATTTTTATGCTAAGTTAATTTCTTTATTGTTGTAACGGTAGGTATATATTTTTGCAATAATTACAAATTTAATATATTACAAATCTCAATCAATTTTCTGAAATAATATTATAATTTATAAAAAATAAAATATTATATTAATATAAATCATGAGCAAAAGTACTATTTCAAGCGGTCTTCCACGCTACTCATGAGGTGCACTTATAGCGCGTTAGGTTTTTTTAATGTGGACCTTCGCCAGTAGCCCTATTATACCATGTTTTCTTGCTCATCTATTCATGTCTAACATATAAAATGTCCAACAAATTTATTTTATACATATCTATTATTGATAGATATGATGTCTAACATATAAAATGTCTGACAATTTAATTTTTTACACATCTATTATATTTATAGATGTGATGTCTAGCATATAAAATGTCCAACAAAATAATCTTTGTTTTATTTTAAACATTATTATATATTGTTAACCGAGGAGGGACCTGCAATTTCATTATCATCTGCAGCATATAATACTAGCTGACTTTTTGATTTTTTAGGACATGCCTTATACAATTTGTCTTTTGACATGAGAGACAAATGTTTTTCATTTATTTCTTTGCAGCTGTTTCCCTTCTCGCTTTTAATGATGGATTTAACTACGCAAGTAGCATTGACAATGACAGACGAAAGTTTATTTCGTTTTTTTGTTTTTAAGTCTGGCAACAAGGAAAAGATTCTTTCTGAGTCAGCATTCGAATTTGGCAGCAATCTAGCAGTATTCACAAGGGATTTCAAATTGGGATATTGATGACTACGCGCGTTGGAAAATTTTTTTCCACATTTTATCAAAATTTAATATCGATAGAGAATCTTTTTCTGCTTCTGTTAAATTCTGATATAAAGCAAATCATTCCGTTTTTAAACTATTGTCGTCAAACCCACTAAAAGTTTGAGCGACAAAAGGAACATCATTAAAAGAAGTTTCTCTATTACTATTATATAAAGCTGTGTCAGCTTTGAAAACTTTTAATTTTGATAAGAATGTATTATTTACTGGTAGTCTTTTATAAATGTGGGCAGCAGCAATATAAAATTGTAAATAATTTTTTCGAATATTAGCAACTACGTCTGCTTTTTTCAGTCAATTCTTTGAGATATTGTTCACATTCAGTTCCTAGATTTATTTTGTTTAAAGATTTTTGATTTTCTTTCTTACAAAAGTCAAAGTTATCATTAACATTTTGTAAAAACTCTGGATTTAGAAAATGTTCACAAATAATACTTGGAAACTGAAATGATATTGGTTGCAATAACTGTATTCTTGTTTCCAGAGCTTGAAAAATGCGTTAAAAGAATTAAAAAAATTTAAAACATATTTTAAAAATAATAGATATGCTTTTACATCAGGTTTTTGCATAACAGATAATAAGTATTCTCCCGATTTTGTCTTTTTGCTCATTATTATTTCTGTTAAAAAATAATAATTAGTATCCCAAGATTCTAAAAGTCTTTCAATACGTGAATACCGAGAAAGCCATCGTGTGTCGGCTAACTTTAAAATTTTGCGGTTTGTTTCCTGAAACCATTGTTGGTTTCAAGAAACCAAAATTCTTCAAAAATAGCAGATCGCTTGGGACTACTGCTAATAAAACTTGCTATTTTTTTAACGAATTCCTCGCAATAATCAGGAATCTTACTGCATGCATTATGTGCAACTAGCGCAGCGGCATGACACGGACATGAAAATGTTAATAAATTTTTACAAATTTCCCCAAGCTTTTTTTTAAAAAACAAATATTTGCCTGTCATGACCGACGCATTGTCGCATGACGAGGCAACAATATTTAAAAATGGAATTTTAAGTTTCCCCACTTCAGATTTAAACATGCCAAATAATTTTTCCGCACTGCTATCTCTTACATCAATATCTATTAATTTAACTAATTGCGAGCAAATGTCTAACGTTTCAGGATGAACATACCGAACACGAAACGTCATCTCTCTACATAATATTATTTATAATAATAAAACATCTCAGATGCATTACATATTTGTATTAATTATTAATATGAGTTAACTGCGCGATAACAAGTTTTTAAAATATTGAAAAACCCATATAAGGTATTAATGTATGTAAAGTATTATATTATTAGTGTTTATATTTATATATTTCTCTGTTAAAATGTAAAGTACGAAAACAATCTACATTTTATAAATGCAATCTTAAAGTATTTAATTATTATAATATATTAAATATACATATTATATATATATATATATATATATATATATATGAACACTAGTATATAATAATATACTTTATTCATATCAAATGTTTATTTATAACAACTTTTTATTGCAGTTATTTATATTAACAATTAATACAAATATATATTGCATCTCGAGACGTTTATTTATTATCAATAACATGTATTCTTTCCAAGACTGTAAAATGCCAGAAAAGCATTTCACGTTGTCATACGCAACAAGCGCGAACGTGCCTCGTTAGTTCGCCTCAGAGCGATTTCAATTTGGTGGAAAGTAGACGGAACATAGTACGTCTGCACTCTTCCACGAGCCGAGCGGCCGAGTGTGACGTCACGCACACAGTGCTGCTGCGCTTGTGTGCGCGGCCCCCACCACTTCTGTTGCTCGTGGTGCAGCCGGCTAGAGTTTGCAACACTGGTCGTCTACAGAAACAGCAAAGAGATTGGGACAAAATTCTTGCCCACACGGATCGCTCGATGAGCTATGAAGAGATATTAGTAGCTAACACAGCCATGAATTTATTAAGAAAATTAGTTATCGCGAAGATTTTTCCCGCGATTTGCAATGCTTAAACATTTTAGCTTTTTTCTTATTTGTTAGAACTAGTGTGGCACTTTAGTCGCACATTTGTTTGTTATTTTATCTCTCAGGAAATAATGGATTAGATTTAACTTAAATTTAATGAGATAAAAAAAATAGATCTAATTAGATCCAAATTAAATCTAAATAGATATAAAGTAGATCTAAATAAATATAAAGTAGATCGAAATAAATATAAGTAGATCTATGTAAATTTACATTTTTATATATTATTAAATCTACTCAGATCTACTCAGATCTACTATATCAAAATTATTCAGATTTACCTAAATTTAAGCAGATCTAAACAAATCTCAGGTGATCTAATATAATAGATCTGAGTAGATCAAAAGTAAATCTAATAATAAATAAAAGAGTGTAAATTTACATAGATTTACTTATATCTATTTAGATTTACTTTATATTTATTTAGATTTAATTTAGATCTAATTAGATCTCTCTCTCTATTTTTTTATTCTTTTATCTCGTTGGATTTAAATTAGATCTAATCCAGTTTTTCTCGGGTTTATTTCTGAAATGTATTAAGTCCAAAACAAATGAATGTGTAAGTCGAACTATGAAACTCTCGAGATTCCACATATACAAACCGACTATAAAACTAACCTCCTGACGCGCAATGAAAAGGTACGACAATTCTGAGATACTTATACGTGCCGCAAAAAAGGAGAGTGCACCTTTTACAAGGAAAAGTTAGACAGTCTCGTCGAACTAAGATTAGTTGCGTAAGTCTCGTGCAAGTTTCTTTCGAGTACGGCATAATCAAAGTTTGATCATGTTAAAGCGCATTTAGTTTGTAACGTGCCACAAATATCAGATTAAACACGCCTTTATTTTCCCTTTACATTCTCATGAAAATTGTGTCAGAAGAAAGAAGTGTGCGCCATGAATGTTTGCTTTTGTTGCGCACCTTCATTGTTTGACATAAGTAATTATTTTGTATTTATCGGTTTGTGCGATATTTCCATTTTACATATTATGATTAATTATATCAAAGGCACATGATAGAAGTCATCATTTATTTATTATCATCAGTATAATATTTTATATATATTTTTCATTTAAATAATAAATTATATCATCTTAACGCAATAAAAACTAAAACTAATAATATAGCGTTTGACATATTGATTCTGATATTAATTAAAGCATAAATATATTTATATCGTGCGGCAAAGTTAATTATAGTCGAGTTCACCGGTTATAACCGATATAGTTTTGCAAATGCAAAATGAAAATATAAGCCTGTCACTTTTTACATGTGTATATTTCTCTGCTGTTAATGTTTTATGAATAAACAAACAGTTTGGTGGAATAAAGTAAAATATCTATTAAAGTATGGATAATTGTTATTACACTTTAATCTTAATCAATAGCACATATTTGTTCACCTTTTCTGGATAAAAGTATAGTTTATCACAACATTATTTTTTCCTTAATAAGAAATATTTTAGTATGCTATACACTATTGTACATATGTATATGTTTCTTGTTTTTTGGTTACGTGAAAGTGACGTTTACACTTTCTAAAATAAAGTTTTAAACCAATATTTGTATTTTTAATGAGTATATATTAATCGGCCAATAGGAACCAGATGTAGGGTCTTATGTGCGATAATGTAGACAATTTGTATATCGATGTCGAAACGTTTCGACTTATATTTAAGACATCTTCAGTCGAAAACTATAACAATGTAGTGTATAATTTTGTGAAGTGTTGTTGTGAAGTGTATGGTTCCTATTAGCCGATTAATACACACTTATTAATTTTTATCACACGAACCTGAGGACGTCCCTCATGGCTACAGATTTTAAATTTATATTTTTTAGAGAAATCGAGATTCAATAGCTTATTATGTGAATGAGTTATGTGTTACTTAAAAAAATGATATTGAGTAAAGGTGCCTATTATGAGATACCTTTTGTTAAAGACTTGTAATTTATTAAATATATAATCTTAGCTCTTAATTTTATGTCAAACTTATGAGAAATATATTCAAGTTTTATCGTTCGCAATCGATAATAGCTATACTTTGTTTTGTGTGAATTTTTTAATCAAAAGTGCCGAATTTGTTGATTCAAAACAAGGGTTCCTAATATAAAACACAAAGAGTTTCTTTTTTATAAACATCTTAGCAACAACAAAACTATCGTCATTCTTAACATATCGCAAATCTCTCGTTGAATAAATATTGTAACACTTCTCACACAGAAATATATCGGTTATTTATATAACAAAATGAAGCTCTTGTGAGTGTGTTAGAAAACTTTATTCTGTGTGTGTTTTCGGAATATTTTGTAATTATATATATAGATTAAAATAAACGATATGTGAGTATGCTTTAAGATATTGAATTGTTTAGATGTTTTTGAATATCTTATTTCTTTGTTTCTTACTGCCTTAAGAGGGTACTGGATACCGACTATAGAGACCTGTAAACCGACTTTCTCCTATGACGTTTGGTGTCGTATTTACTTCATTAAATCTAAAATGCTTCTACAAAAATAAGTAAATTGTGCTAAGAATTGGCGCTT
>NW_018022172.1:9321-11688 GCF_002006095.1 Pseudomyrmex gracilis
CATATTTACAATGAACAAGCGCCACAGATACGACAAAAACGAATCTAATGAGACATTCAGATTATGGTATGACTATCTAATTGACGAGAACAACGTCTTAGCGTGATGACAGTATAGGTTATCATATGCTATCATTATGAATAAAAAAAAGAGTTTCAAAAGGCATTATATATCTATTTTCAAAAGCACTAAATAGTTGTTTATATGTATTTGCTTCTATAGAAGCACTTTTTATGTAATGCAGTAAAGAAACTTAAAAATTAGAGAAATTTAGGTTTTTAAAACGTCGGTTTACAGGTTTCTATCCAGTTTACAGGCCGGGCTCCAGTACCCTCTTGACTGTGAGATCATGATTGCTTCTTCTTTACCTTCATCTGAAAAGATGATTACTAAAAACTTACTAGTATATCAAATAAAGTACTTCACAGAATAAAGAACTTTATATTAGGAAAATCAGGTAATACTATAAGTATATATATGGTCATAAGAGCCGAATAGGAAAGGCATGGCGCGGAAAGCCGGAGATTCCAGATTCGACTCCTGGCCGAGGAGTTATTTTTGCAATATCTTAAAATTAGTTACTGGGTCTCTCATATATGAGATGCAAATAGTATCCTATATGAATTTAAGAATTGAAATCTTAATTCAAAACTTTACGTATAAGATTTACATGTAAACACGTACAGTGATAGTCGTGCACGCCTATAGAGTCCGATTATTGCCCCCTGCGCGCTCATTGGTTCACATTTATTAACCCTCGAGGAACACACCTATTTTTTCAATCAAGAAGAACAATCTGGGTCAATTTGACCCTGTCCACTTTTTGAGATGTTACCATTTAAAATGCACTTATCCGATTGGCTTGAAAAAATTTTCGGATATATTTTGAACAGTTTGGAATATGCCTATATAGTTTTAAAGTGTCGTTAACATTATTAACATTGTAAAAAATATGTTACAAAAAAGCAAAATTGAAGCAAAATATTTTGATCAAAGTCGACGAACAGGGTCAAATTGACCCAATGTGTTCTCCGAGGGTTAATTCATATCTCAATAACTATTGCACATTTTGCAAAATAGAATATACCTTTTCTGTTCGGATTGACCCGATCTACCTACACACTTCGGCTGATTCATTCGTTATAAGACACTCTGTATATACAGGGTGTCTGACAACAAACTATAAAGCCGACGTGTGTAGGTAGATCGAGTCATTCTGAACAGAAAAGTTATATACGATTTTGCAAAATTCGCAATATTTATTGAGATATGAATTAATAAATGTGAACCAATGAAGGCGCGGGGAGCGATGATCGGACTCTATAGGCGTGCACAATTATCAGCTCTACTCCTCGCTCGCCGCTGCTCGCTGCGTACCGCCGAATAGCGCCCGATTGCAAGAAACTGAGTCGTTCCGCGCTTGTTTGTTTACTCTGCCTCTCGTTACTAAGACATTACATGAGAGAAGCCATTTTTCTTTTCATCTGATAATTGTGCACGCCTATAGAGTCCGATCATCGCTCCCCGCGCCTTCATTGGTTCACATTTATTAATTCATATCTCAATAAATATTGCGAATTTTGCAAAATGGTATATAACTTTTCTGTTCAGAATGACCCAATCTACCTACACACGTCGGCTTTATAGTTTGTTGTCAGACACCCTGTATATACAGAGTATCCGACAATCTATTTAACATTTCTCGTAGGCAGATAGAAGGAGTAAAACTGAGTCGAAAAGTCCTGAACCATTTTTTTCTATTACATATAATAAAGGAGTAATTATTGAATATATCAAGCCAATCAGCGCCGACCTTTGGCCAAACGCACGTCAGTGAACCACACGTCTGGTGCGTGAGCGCTCCGCGCGGCTCACTGACGTAAGCCCGGCTAAAGGTCGGCGCTGATTAGCTTGATTTATTCAATAATTACTTCTTTATTATATATAATAGAAAAAAATGGTTCAGAATTTTTCGACTCAGTTTTATTCCTTCTACCTGCCTACGAGAGATGTTAAACCAATTCTGGGACACCCTGTATATATGTATATATATACAGTATATATGTATATACAAGGTGTCCCAGAATTGGTTTAACATTTCTCGTAGGCAAGTAGAAGGAATAAAACTGAGTCGGAAAGTCCTATACCATTTTGCTAGATTCGCAATAGTTACTGAGATTTTAATTAATAAAGATCCGCGAATAAGCATGCATCGGGCTGTCTTACGCGCGTAAGACAGTCCAGTGCGCTTCGCGCGCTAACGGTGTTACCCATAGCGACATATGGGAGGAGCTAATATAACAGCACATACTATAACATATACATATTAAAATGTAATTGTGCGAAGCGCGCCGGGCTGTCCTCTGC
>NW_018022172.1:17965-31784 GCF_002006095.1 Pseudomyrmex gracilis
AGTCCGGGAACTTTCCGGACAAACTGTGTAAATATAACATTGAATTATTTATTACTTTGTAATAAATCACAAGGTGTATATAACTTCAATATAATGAATCAAAGTTATCTTTTTTGGCACATTAATTTTAGTCAAAAATCAATTTCAATTTTCTGAATTCATTGAAATTAAAGTCGGAAAGGAAGTGTCGAGATATTTTTTCTATGTTTTTTCTCCCAAAACGTGTACGTTTTTTGTTTAAACACGCAATTAGTTTTATAATATACATATACATATACATATACATATACATATACATATACATATGTATACATATAATATACATATGTATATACAGGGTGTTTAGAAATCACCGTCTAACTGCTCGTAGGTAGATAGAAAGGGTTATTCTAAGACAAAAAGTTCTATACCACTTTGCAAGATTTGCAATAATTAACGAAATATTAATTAATAAAGATCCGCTACTCAGCGTGCATCTAGCGTAAGGACAGCCCAGTCTGTCGCGCCGTAGCGACGGAATGGGAGGAACTAATAGAATAACAAGTGCATACATAGACAGCATATAGGCTGCGTTCGGGCAGCGCACTATCCGCGCTATTGTATTCCGTCGGTACGGCGCGACAGACTGGGCTGACCTTATGCTGGATGTACAGAGGAGTGCACTATATCGTTCCGCGTCAGAGGAAGTATTTTTCGGAAATTTCTCCTCCAGCTGCTTCTACTACAGCGCACCGTTCTCCTTCGGTCTCTGCCAGCGGCCCGAGATCGAAAGAGAACGACGCGCGGTAGTAGGAACAGCCGGAGTAGAAATTTCCGAAAAATACAATACTTCCTCTGACGCGGCACGATATGATGCACTCCTCTGTACGCTGATTAGCAGATCTTTATTAATTCATATCTCGTTAATTATTGCAAATCTTCTAAAGTAGTATAGGACTTTTTGTCTTAAAATAACCTCTTCTACCTGCCTATAAGCGGTGAGACGACAATTACTGTATATTTATACAGGGTGTCCGTGAAATTTTGACACAGCCGAAGTATGGAGATAGAGTGAGTGAAACTAAATCAAATCGTAAAGTTATTTGCCATTTTGCGAAATTCGCAATAGTTATTGAGATATAAATTAATAAATGTGAACCAATGAGCGCGTGGAAAGCGATGGTCCTAACTCTGTAGGCGTGTATGATTGTCAGTAATAAGATTAATAGCATACATCTGTATTCGGCGATTTGTAGCAAAGCGAGCAGCGCTCGAGGAGAGGTGAGAAGCCTCTGCTCTCCGCGATCAGCTGATCGACTCTTATTGAAAAGTGGTGCACCAACTGGTCCATGATTGTGTACGAGACAACCACTCCCGCGCAATTGTTGCACTACACGGAGAATTGTTCGTTACATCGCGTCGATCAGCTGATCGCGAAGAGCAGAGGCTGCTCACCTCCCCTTGAGCGCTGGTCGCTTCGCTACGAACCGCCGAATACAGATGTATGCCATTAATCTTATACTGACAATCATACACGCCTACAGAGTTAGGACCATTGTTTTCCACGCGCTCATTGGTTCACATTTATTAATTCATATCTCAATAACTATTTCGAATTTTACAAAATGGCAAATAACTTTTCGATTCAGTTTCACTCACTCTATCTCCATACTTTGACTGTGTCAAAATTTTACGGACACCCTGTATATATATATATATATATATATATATATAGTTATATATATATATATGTATGTATAAATATTAAATAAATATTAAATTATAATTTTAATATCTCATCCGAATATCACACTACATTCTATTTCTCATTCATCTCACATATCGTCCATTTTAATCTATATACAGGGTGTTTGATAAGTACCGTCTCACCGCTCGTAGGTAGGTAGAAAGGGTTATTCTAAGACGAAAAATCTTGTACCACTTTGGAAAATTCGCAATAATTAACGAAGTATTAATGAATAAAGATTCGCTAATCAGCGTGCATCCAGAGTAAGGACAGACCCAGTCTTTACCTTACATAGGCTGTACCTTACATAAGCTGCATTCGGACAGCGCGCTATCCGCGCTATTGCATCAGTCTATCTTTATCGGTCGTTAGATGTAAAACAAAGATAGAATGAGACAATAGCGCGGATAGCGCGCTGTCCGAACGCAGCTTATGGAAGGTACACATGTTATTCTATTAGCTCTTCCCATTCTGTCGCTACGGCACGTACGCACGAAAGACTGAGCTGTCCTTACGCTGTCCTTACTCTGGATGCACGCTCATTAACGGATCTTTATTCATTAATATTTTGTTAATTATTGCAAATTTTCCAAAGTGGTATAGGACTTTTCGTCTTAGAATAACCCTTTCTATCTACCTATAAGCGATAAGACGGTATTTATCAAACATCCTGTATATACAGGGTGTCCCAGAATTGGTGTAACATCTCTCGTAGATAGAAGATAGGTAGAAGAAGTAAAACTAAGTCGATAAGTCCTATACCATTTTGCTAGATTCGCAATAGTTACCGAAATCTTAATTAACAAAGATTCGCGAATAAGCGTGCATCGGGCTGTCTTACGCGTTCAAGACAGCCCAGTGCGCTTCGCGCGCTTACGGTGTTACTCGTAGCAGCATATGGGAGGAGCTAATATAACAGCATATACTATAACATATACATATTAAAATGTAATTGTGCGAAGCGCGCCAGGCTGTCCTACGCGCGTAAGACAGTCCGATGCACGCTTATTCGCGGATATTTGTTAATTAAAATTTCGGTAACTATTGCAAATTTAGCAAAATGGTATAGGACTTATCGACTTAGTTTTACTTCTTTTACCTGTCTACGAGAGATGTCACAGCAATTTTTGGACACCTTGTATAATCACAAAATATCCCGAAAACACACACAGAATAAAGTTTTCTAACACACTCACAAGAACTTCATTTCGTTATATAAATAACCGATATATTTTTATGTGAGAAGTGTTACAATATTTATTCAACGAGAGATTTTTTCACTTGACGTTTCCTTCTTTTTTGCTTTTCGAGATTTACGCTTCGTTCTAATGCGCTTGGGGTTTCGCTAATCTCCTCGTCCAAAGCGAAAAGCTCGTAAAGTCGAGATGTGAGATAGTTTTTTTTCCATAAAAACGAGGTGATATCTTTTTCCTTCGAGTGCATGCAAGTTTGCGCGGTCGATCGCCTCTCGTTAGCTAAACGACCGGGATTGATTTCGGCATTAATGAAGTTTCGAGGGCATCGCGCACCGTACCGTGCTCAAACGTTCGTATCTGATTGACGACATCGAATTCCAAAGTAGACGACTAGGAACGACAATGCCCAAGTCTCTCTCTTCTCCTCCCGTCTCGATTCTGAAATCAACTTACAAGATGTCCACCCGCCCGCGCGCGCCTGCAAGTTTAAGTTACAAGCAGAATTCGAAGTTGACAAACCACGCGCTAGCTATGTTGCACGCTCGACAATCCGACTACTATTTCGTGAAACGAACGTACCGCAAGAAACGATAGGTGACGTTCATCTTGCAGAAATGCAGCATTAATTATTCGTCGCGGTCAGGATAAAACGCACATAAAATATATATATATATATTTCCGCTTAACGTGATGCCTCGCCGATAAAGACATCCGGTGTGTGCTCTTCGCATCGCGCTAACAAGAAGATTTAATATCTCGCTTTGGCACGTGGTTCCCGGAGACAATTTGATGACCCCGGTAAAAGTTTTAATCTTCTCGACGCGTAGCAATATCAATATTTAACCGCGAGTGGAAGACTTTCTATTGAGATATTGTTAGCGCCAACACAAGAAAAAACAAAGATATTTTTATTTCAATAACGATTTCTTTCTCTTCATTTGTATTTGTAGCTAAACGCATATTTTTCGTGAATTCCGGAAGAAAGACTCCAGAATATATTGTTTGTTACATTTTAACTTTATTGCCATGAACGTGGACCCATGAATGTGAAAAAAGTTCAATATAATGAATCAAAGTTACCTTTGTTGGCACATTAATTTTAGTCAAAAATCAACTTCAATTTTCTGACAGAATTCGTCATTGAAATTAAAGTCAGGAAGTGTCGAGATTTTTTTTCTATGTTTTTTTCTCCCGAAACGTTTTCCGTTCAAACATGCAATTAGTCTTCTTCAACAAGAATTTTTTATAACTAACCCGAACGTCCCACTTTTGAGTACCTAAACATTTCGTTCCTTCAAAAAGTTTTTTCAGAAGCTTTTCAGAAGCCATATTAAAAACTTTTTAAGACGCAACGGTAAATCTAAGTTCCGTGAATATTTACAGCAGAGGAAGTTTGAAACAGTTTTGAACAGCTGTACAAATCACATCTTTCCTAGCAAAGCACGATGGGCGACTTAAGTCGAAACGTGTTTACTGAGTTGTTCGTCTGCGTGCTCGGTCTCATCGGGAAAAATTATTTTTGTGCTTCGTCAAAGCTATATATGACATGCAACAGTCCGTCGTGTGTACGCGCGGGAAAAAACCATAGACTTATATATAAATAGACCCAGCGTTCTGTGAGAGGAGTTGTCCGCGTCTTCTAAAGGACGGAACGATATGCATCCAGGTGCTGTCTCCGTCGCTCCGCCGGTCTGGAGGGGGAACGTCGATGGATAATGTTGAAGGAAAGCGAACTTAAAGGCGCGTGTACCGCACTTATAAGTGAATAATTAAAGTAGTCATTTATTTTTTTACATTCGGTAAATCTCTATTACCTCTATTACGTGTATAAAACGCGTATGGCTGCATTCGGAGACACCACTCGTGTGCATTTTATTTTTTTCGCTCATTAAATATAAAATAAAGATAAAATGACACTTGTATCCACACGAATGATGTTTCCAAACGTAGCCTAACCTAACCTAACCCTATTACACATATAAGTGCGGTACACGCGCCTTTAAGTTCGCTTTCCTTCAATGTTATCCATCGACGTTCCCCCTCCAGACCGGCGGAGCGACGGAGACAGCACCTGGATGCATATCGTTCCGTCCTTTAGAAGACGCGGACAACTCCTCTCACAGAACGCTGGGTCTATTTATATATAAGTCTATGGAAAAAACTTTAACTTAAAAGTCGTTCAGTCGCTGCGCCGTTTGTATGTCACAAATGTTAATCTATGATATGCGTGTCGTCGGATGCAATAATATCGGATTAAAGAAGAGTAAACGTGAAGAAGACTCGCGCGACTTCACAATAGAAACATGTAGGATAACTTCGGAATTTAAGCCGCGTCGGATTTTATGTCGCATAAGTAAAAGAAAAAATGAGTGAAGATAATTTTCAACCACTTTGTTACATGCTTTATGTTATATTAGTATTGTGTTGTAATTTCAGCTGCTTATTATTACTATCAACAAAACCATTGTCAGTTTAGTCGATTCGTAACTGATAAACAGCATACCCATATTTTATGGATACGTGAAATGATTACAAGGTTTATAAAACGTTTAGCGGTTATTTTGGAATATATAAGTGTAATAAAAGGATAATAAAAAAATAGAGTATAACAAGTTACAATTACGTAGGTCTTGTATTCTTTATTCAGCTAACTGTTTTATACAGTGTTTAAAAATTTTTGACAGCCGAAGAGTGAAGATTAGGTTAATCTGAAAAAAATCATGCACCATTTTGCAAAATTTGCAAGTTATTAAATGATTAAGTAATATAACATGTGATTCAATGAGCGCGTGGGAAGCGATGGTCCGGATTCTGTAGGCATGTATAATTTTCATTCGTAAGGAAAAACAATGGCTTACTTCATGCAATCTTCTAACAGCAAGAGACGGAGTAAGCAAGCGAGCGGCGTGTAAAGAGCCGTCTACAATGGAGAGTTGTAGGCCGTAATAGTAAGAAATTGACCAATCACAGACAAAGTACAGAAGAATAATCGATTGTGATTTGTCAATTTCTTACTGTTACGGCCTACAACTTTCCATTGTAGACGGCTCTTAACACAGCTTCTTGCGATCAGCTAATTTTCACAACTGTAAATGTTCCGTACTGCAGCACTTGCGTCTGCACGGGCATGCGCAGTACTAAACTTTTATCCAGCTAGCTGAGAGATATTGCACACAAAATGACAAAGAGTGCTTTCTAGCTACATACACAGACGACACTGTGTAACACATTATTCAATAGTGAGAAAGAGCATATTAGTCTCTCTCTTTATCTGTCTGGCCCTTTATCTGGCTGAAAGTTGAACACAAGCCCGACACAGATGAGAACGTTCACTAGGATTGATTTAATTCAAGTAAATACGAGTACTTACTCGATACTTTTCATTTGATACGAGTAAAATTAATATCGATATCTTTTCGTTGATCTAAGTGTCGAAAGAAAGTGGTGATATCGGATCATATCAGTACTTGTAACCAAGGTTGGGCACGTATTATATGTGAGGTATTGTACATTGTATATTATACAAAACAAATGTTTGTATAATACCAATTATACAACTAAACAACAACTATACAATATATAATTTGTATAATACGTATTATATCGTATAATACATGCCCGACTTTGATGCCCACATAACCATAACACAGCTATATATTGTATAGTTGTTGATTAATTGTATAATTGTTATTATACAAACATTTGTTTTGTATAATATACAATGTACAGTACCTCACGTATAATACGTGCCCAACCCTGCTTGTAACTATTCTATACTTGCTCTACTCGAGACGGTGCAATCAGATAACTTCGTCGGGATTAGTCGGAAGTACTCGTGACCAGGGTTGTTAGTGTATAATACATTGAGTATAATACATAATCTTATAGATGTATGAAATACGTATTATACATTGGCAGTTTTTGACTTGTAAAAAAATGGCGACACATATATAAATATTTCGTAAATTACAATTTTAATTTTGTACCTTTTATACAATTCTTTAGTTTTTGATTTTAGATTAATATAAATTAATTTTTAATATTAAAAAAGTTACTTATAAAATATTTACTACTGGAATAAGATAAAACTGCAAAGCAAAAAACAAGCAATGAGCGAGAAACAATGAAGAAACAAGCACATTGATGACCATTGCAAAACGTGCACATTTAAATGCCAAAATAAACAAAAATCATTTTAATATAGTAACTCAATAAATTATTATTATTTCTGCTAATGGAAGACAGGAAATAATAAAAAAGTAATTTTTTAGACATAAGTAAATTTATTACTTTTACAAAGCGAATTGTGTGTTACATCAACCAAACTATATCCAAAAGAAGATAACATAAACTTTAAAAAAGAAACTTTTAAAGCCATTAAAGTGGCAGTTACTGCATGTTATTATAATTTAATAGTTTCTTCATATCTATAGTATCTTAATATAGTAAAATACTCATTAGTCACACACAACACACACACATACATATGTCATATACAGGATGATTCAGAACATCTTGAATAAGATACAATGTAAATATACTTTTTTGACATTTTTATACATATAATACCTAATTTTATACGTGTAACATATAAAAGTATTTTATACATACATTTTAACAACCCTGCTCGTAATTGTTCGTGTTATGAGAGTTACACAACTAACGCAAAAATATAACTGAACCGACTGTGCCATGTCTATACCACCTATGTATTGTTGTCATCTCGTTTACACAATAAAGGCCATTGCACACAAATCGCCGTAGCCGTAACGTAAGAAATGCCGTAAGAATGGACCAATTACAATCGTTTATTCGGAAATGACAGTTTCATGTTTCCAAAATTCGTAATATTATAAGCTAAATCTTACGGTATGACTTACGTTATGGCTACAGCAATTTATGTGTAAAGACTTTACAAGAATGCTGGACTGACAAAAAAAGTCCGTCGCAAATGCCACTTAGCAGCTATGCTGTCGAGTAGCTGGCACCATCTCTCGGGACCGAGTCAAACAAAAACAAAGATAGATGACATGAGCGAGACAAGGATAGACAAATGTTTTTCTCTTGTGGTGTAAAGTTTGGGAACTACGTAGTGCTTCGTGCATAATGTTTTGACAGAAAAGCTAACCTGTGTTTGTAAACTACAGTTTGAGAGTTTTCTCTTACTACAGGCTTTAAAAATGTTTAAGAAGGTACTGGAGCCCGGCCTGTAAACTGGATAGAAACCTGTAAACCGACGTTTTTTAAAAACCTAAATTTCTCTAATTTTTAAGTTTCTTTACTGCATTACATAAAAAGTGCCTCTATAGAAGCAAATACATATAAACAACTATTTAGTGCTTTTGAAAATAGATATATAATGCCTTTTGAAACTCTTTTTTTCATTCATAATGATAGCATATGATAGGGCCCGGGAGAATGGAGAGCGCAGGTGCTGATTGGGGAAGAGAGGAGGTTGCAGAGGGAGGAGAGATGGAAGAAAATTGGGAATTCGAGGTACAATAGGTGGTATGGGAGGATAAAGAAGGAAGGGGTACCGGGGTACTTAAAAAAGGGATGGGGAGAGAGCAGGTGTCAAAGAATGGCGAGGTTTAGGCTGGGAAACGAGATGAGGGAAGGGAGGTACTGGGAAGGGGAGGGGGAAAGGTTGTGTAGGATGTGTGGATTGGCGGAAGAGGGGTGGAGGCATGTGTGGGAGGATTGTGGAGTATGGGGGGCGGAAGGGAATTGGGAAGACATGATTGAGGTGGTGTTGAGGGAGGAGGGGGAGGGAGAGGAGTGGTTAAGAAAGCTGGAGGAGTATAGGGGGAAGGTGGAAGGGGGGGTTGGATGAGAAGGGATGGGTGTGTGGATGAATGGAAGGAATTGTGTGAATGGGTAAATGTGAAGGGTGAGAGTGATCCAGTGGCTGTAAGGTGGTTTAGAGTTGGCTGCCGGAAGGGGGGGTCCAAATAGAGTAGGGTTGCGAGGTGTGTGTGTAGTTTAGGTATTTTAGTATGTAAGTTAGTTGTAAGGATAGTTTTTAAGGATTTTGTGTAAGGAGTTGTAACCCCGAGGGGAATCAATAAAATATCTATCTATCTATCTGATAGCATATGATAATCTATACTGTCATCACACTAAGACGTTGTTCTCATCAATTAGATAGTCATACCATAATCTGAATGTCTCATTAGATTCGTTTTTGTCGTATTTGTGGCGCTTGTTCATTGTAAATATGTACATAAACTTAGAAATAATTCTACATACATGAATATATAGTGAGGTTATAGAAGGAAACTGTATAAGAAAAAATTTATGCTGAATTTTGACATTCCAAAGAACAAGCGCCAATTCTTAGCACAATTTACTTATTTTTGTAGAAGCATTTTAGATTTAATGAAGTAAATACGACACCAAACGTCATAGGAGAAAGTCGGTTTACAGGTCTCTACAGTCGGTATCTAGTACCCTCTTAAGGGGATCCTAAACTGAATCTGTTTTATCGACTGAATTTACGGCGTATGGCGTCAGATCGTAGTGCTAATTCTTTAATATAAAAAGTTGTGCAGTTTGTACGTAAAAAACCAACTGCGTCCCGTTTTTGGAACAACATAAAGAACAATATACAGCTCTCAGAAATGTTTTAGAAGGTAAGTGTAAATAAATAGTGTGCGTGATATGATGAATAAATAGTGTGTGTATTCCAATATTGCTCTGAAAATATTCACGCACACTATTTATTCATAATAAGCTTCTAAACGCATTTCTGAGAGCTCTATATTGTTCTTTATGTTGTTCCGAAAACGGGACGCAGTTGGTTTTCTACGTACAAACTGCATAACTTTTTATATTAAGCGAATATTACTACCATCTGACGCCAAAAGCTGTAAACTCAGTCGGTAAATCGACGGAGTTCGACCGTCAGTTTAGGATCCCCTTAAGGCCTTACGAGCCGTTCCCAGGATGTTGAGCGGAAACTGTACGTGTATATACATATATATACATATGTAACGAGTTTAACTTGTAAATTATTACAAGTGAGTATTTTTTAAATTAAAATCTCAATTCTTAAATTNATACAGAATGCTGGATTTGCATCTCACATATGAAAGACCCCGGATACCCCCCTAATTTTAAAATATTGCGAAAAAAACTCCTCGGCCAGGAGTTGAACCTGAAATCTTCGGCTTTCCGTGCCATCGCCTTCCCTGTTAGGCCACCGAGGCACTTGGAGTTAGTCTCGCAATATTCATACATATATCGAAGATGGTCTGATAATGTTGTTAACGCTAATTTTCAGTCAGCGTAATTTAAACAATTATGACTTAAATTATGACTTTTTTTTGCAATTATTTAAAATTAGTTAGGGGGGTATCCGGGGACCTGCCAGTACCCGTTTATTAAATCGAGGGTAAAGAGGTAGCGCGCATCTCTTAGTTTGTCGAGCGTGACCTCGACTTGAGGCAATGTACGCGTCTTTTTCTGATACCTCGTTTACTTTTCGGAAGTCTATGCAGAACCGGAGTCGCCCGTCCTTCTTCTTGGCGATTACGATCGGTGAGCTCCATGGGCTCTGTGATGGTTCGATCACGCCGGCGCGTTCCATCTCGCGGACTTCATCGTCGATGATCTTTTGCATCGCGGGATTACGAGGCCGATAACGCTGCTTAATCGACAGGTCCGTTTTCAAACAAATTTTATGCTCGGTCAAGTCGGTTGGTCCGCAGATGTTTTTAAACTTCGATAGTTCGGTGGCAAGAAATCGTTCGAATTTTTCTTTCTCGCTTTCGCGGTTTACGGTACACATGACTATGTTGATTTTTGATCGTTTCGGCGGGAGCGGTATTCCGATGCCTAGTTTTGCCATAGTATCTACCCCGATCAGTACGTCGATAGTCAAGTCGGACATCACACCGAACTACTGGATCGTTTTTACTTGCCCTATTTCGACCGGTATATTGTGCCATTCATCCACTAAAGTTTCTATGCCGTTTGCCATCCGGATTGGTATGTTCGTTTTGTGCGGTCAATAGTGGTAGCATGGCAGTGCTTCCCTACCGCCACGAAGATAAAGGATTTCATGGACCCGGAGTCCATTAAGGCATTATAGCGGCGTCCGAAGATATTAATGGTGGTTATCGGTCGCGGGTTAAAGGTTACGGCGAGACCAGCCGGGCCTACTCGTTTTTTTTCCGGCCGGTGGCCCGTTTTCCGGCGGATGGCATTCCCGGGTCAGCATGCCGGTTTTTCCGCATGCCAAACAGAACTTCCGGAACGGCTGTGTGCAGTCGGGCTTCCGGTGGCCGCGCTGGCCGCAGTTCCAACAGCATTCGTTGCTTTTATATGTCGGGCTTATCGATTTCGCTTTTTCCGCTTTTAGTTTCCGCGGAGCTGGTACCCCCTCGTTTTCTCGCGATACGAAAATTTTATTCGTTTTCGGCCAGTTCGATATCCTCGTGCTCGGTCACGCGGTAGATTAATTCTTCAATACTTTTGACACCGTTGCGGGGAATATATCGGCAGTAGGATGGCCGCATGTTTTCATAGATGCGGTCGATCTGTTGCTCGGGGCTGAGGCCTCCGAGACGGCGCATCATCGTTTGTAATGCGGTGGCATACATTCGGAAGGGTCCGTTTGGCTCTTGTAGTCGGTCGCAAATCTCGCGGTCTAGTGCCGCGTTTCTATGCGGTAAGTAGCATAGCCGAAAGGAGGTGACAAACTCCGCCCATGTCGCCCATGACTCGTGGTTGTTGCGGTACCAAAGCAACAGCTCTCCGGTGATTAGCTCAGGCAAGCACCGGAGCATCTGCTCATTGGTGAGCCCGTACGCGCTCCGCGACTCCTCGATCCGCTTGAGGAACGCGAGGGATTCTTTCCCCTCGTAAATCGGCAACCCCACTTTCTAACCAAATTCATGGTTTCTCCCAGGTTTACTGTTGGGGTTGTGTCTGTCATACTTACGGTCTCGTTTCTTTCGGTCGTTTTGGTCTGATCAGGAAATTCAATCGGGTTACGCTCGGCGAAAATTTTTAATCGCTTCCGAAAGTCGTCAATCAAACCGGCGGTTTCAATATGATATCGCCGCAAGGTTTCGATCAGCTCTTCTTTTATAAGGGCGTGGATCCAGGCTTTTGTGCTTGGCATCCAGCTCTTCCCCGTGTCGCAATTTCTATTGGGCTAAAAAAATTACAGTCCCTGTTCGGGCGCCATGTTACAAAGCCGACTTTCTATCGGCTTTGCCCGGCCTTCCGTCTGCCGGACAGCTCGGTCGGTGCCAAGGTTCGGGAAAGGGGAAGGCGAGAAATTGCGACACCCGGTTTTTAGTTTATGCTGAAATGTATGTGTGATTTATTGGGTCAGAGATTTTTACAATGCGGTCTCTTAATTCGGTTGGTCGTGACAATTAGTGAATCTTATTTTACGCGTGGCAGATTTCGGAGCGGCGGGAAACGCAACGGCGCGAGTAAGACTGGTTACAATTAACAAACTTAAGCTTAACGTCAATCTTACGGGGGGAGGAATTATTTACACGAACCTTATATACAAATCGCGTGGGTTGAGTCGTGAGAACAACTGTTTTAACAATGTGGTGGTTACAACGGCCGATTGTGCGCCGGAGCGCTGGAGCGCCGGAAGTCGAGTCAACACCTTGGACGACGGAAACGGTGTCTCGAGTCAACACCTCGAGATCGGAAACGGTATCTCTGAATCAACTCTTCGAAGGGCGGTAGCGGAATAGGAGTCTCGAGTCAGCACCTCGAGATCGGTCTCTGGGAAGTAGCTCTCGAGTCAACACCTCGAGCGCCGGGAAGGAAATAGGTCCTGATTGCTGAAATCGGCCGGCTTTTATATCCCGGAGCGACCTATGGTCCGTCCGGGGTCGGTGTGCGATGCGCACTTGTTTGTGCGAGGTATCACGCTCCGATGTGGTGATCCTTGTGTGCGCGGTCGCGGCTTGTTCGAACTTACGCGCGGCTGAGTGTGTTCGTACACTCCGGTTTTGGTGCTACACTTTGTAGCGGGAAGGCGTCTTATAACAAAAATGTTCGCAACAAGAATAATAGAAATAATAAGTAATAATAATAATAATGAATAATAATACAAATAGATAATAATCTTAATAATAATAATAATAATAATACTATTGTAGTAGTAGTAATAATACTAATAATAATAACAATAAACATATATACATATATATATATACATAGTGGCGGGATTCATCCCGTCACAGATTGTTTTCGCCCACTAATGATTTTGCTGCTGCTACATATTATTACTATTATCTGTTACAATTGTTCTTATTTTAGTAAGTTCAATATTTTAATCAGTTAAGATCTCTTTACGTGTACAGGCAATATATTAAGCTGTATGATTACTCTTTAATTCTCTAACAGAGAATGTTACAGGCCACTGATTTAATACTATAAATATAATAAATAATCGCCAAGGAAACTTTTCTCAGATATAGTTTTAGTTCTAATATCGGTAGGTAAACAGATAAAACAGTTTTAATTTTGTCTTTTTCGGCATTTGCGCATACTTTATACTTCTCACTTAGTTTAGTTTTAATATATAAAGAAGGAAATTTGAAATTAGGAAGAACTTCTTTTATCAATCTTTTGAAGCCTTGTCTTTCAATAACATGAAAAAGCTCGTATGTCTTTGCATATAAAATATATAAATAATATTTTAAGGCTCGTGAAAATCCAACTAAGTATATAAGGCCAATACGAGCCGTTCACAGGATGTTGAGCGGAAACTTGTACGTGTACAGTGCGGAGCACCATATCGTGCGCCGTGAGGAGAAGTAGTTCTCCTCCAGCTGCCTCCTACTAGCACGCGCCAGCAACCCGAGATTTAATCCATATGTACCGGCACGGTTACCGATGACACATACCGACGCGGTTACCA
>NW_018022173.1:0-5272 GCF_002006095.1 Pseudomyrmex gracilis
CCTTTGAAAGCACCCAACATTAAGCACCCAACATTCAAGTACCAACTGAAACTGGTTTTAAAATACGGTTTTGGAAAGTTCTCGACCTTAACTAAACGAAAATTCAATTAAAAAAGTGCGAGCTGTGGGCCCAAAAATCAGCCTTATTGACCCTCCTCCTTTGTGGAGAAATCCGAGCTTGGTATGACCTGTCCCGAATTGTCTCCACTTTTTTTAACATCTTAGTCTATATGATGTGAGTCCGGCGGTGCTGACTATTTGTTAATTTAGAGGAGAAATACAAAGTACTACTTCCAGCGCCTCTGTTGGTGTTGTTCTCATAGCCCCCCCTGCCGCAGTCCTTAGGTAGTTACCATGTAGGCTTCTTAGCAGGTTCCTTGCCTCCGTCATTTCTCTACTCTAGCCCACCAGACCACAGCAGCATATGTTAATCTCGGTAACAATACCAATTTGTATATCCATACGGCAGCATTAAGTTTAATGCCCTAGAACTTTCCCATTACTTTTTTACACGCCCAAAAAGAGGCGTAAAACTTGGATCTCTTTATTTCGAGATGTGTCTTCCAGCTCAGTTTGGTATTTAGGTAAACTCCTAAGTATTTGACTGACTGGACGTATTCTATTTCTTCATGCCAGAACCTTAACGGCGCAATGGCCTCGGGTTTATATTTCCTGGTGAAAATCATGGTCTTGGTCTTTGATGGATAAACCCTAAGTCTTTTTGATTGACATCAGTTTTGCGTAAGCGTAAGTGCTTTTTCCATTATATCTTTGAATATTGCAAGAAAGGTGCCTCCCACCACTATGGCCACATCATCAGCGTAACCATAGACGGGGAAGCCCGCTTTCCGCAACTTCTCAAGAAGTTCATCCACCACTAGGCACAACAGTAAGGGAGATAGTACTCCACCCTGCGGACAACCTTTGGCGGGGAAGCTATGCACCACCGAGTCCCCATGACTAGCAGTCAGGGTTCTTCCTGTAAGCATGCTATGAGTTCAGTCTGCTAACGCAGCTGGAATGCCATACCTGGTCATCGCTTTCCCGATTACATCATACGAGGTGCTATCAAAAGCTACCTCGATGTGCAAGAATACGCCCAAGGCATATCCCTTTGCCTCCAACTGTGCCTCAACTTTGCCCACGAGATGGTGCAAGGCAGTATCAGGTAATCTGCCCTCTCTGTAGGCATATTGAGAGGAGGCCAGCGGATAGGTAAGCAAAGGGCTGTTTATCAGGAACCCATCAATCAACCTCTCTAACGTTTTAACACGCGTTTTAGACTGCCATGGGGGTCACCGGTGACCGGCGCTCGACTTGGCTACAGCGCCGTGGGAGCCACCGGTGACCGGCGACGCAGTAAATAATAAAAGTATATAATTAGAGTAAATATGGATACTGATAAATTTTTTAATAATACCATTGTTACTATAATGGTTTGAAGAAATTAATGCAATATAGAACATACAAAAATAATTTTATTACTACATGAAAAATATACATATTATCAGTGCATATTACGATGAGTCAGATTAAAACACTCAAGGCAAAGAAAAGGTGAATCAACGCAATCGGAACAATATGTCACCACTTTTTTAGTAGAACTCTTTGCTCCAGCTCTTCCTAGCTGCTTTGAATTTTTTTATAGCACGCCTGACAAAATCGCCTTACATTTCGTGCATTTCCCGGCATTTTTTTCAATTCATGACGAGGTCTGCTCCGCACGCAATTTATTGGAAAAATACAATTTTTATCGGAGCATTTCATTAGATACATTGCTAATTTTACCCTAAAATCAAAAATTGCAATATTTTTTCGGGTTACTTGTTTGAATAACACTATTGAATTTACAATACAAGTATTTAGTAAAAGCTCTATTGCCAGTTTCTTGTACCATTTTATAGGTTTACGCAGTTGTGAGCTATAAGCAATCATTTGATCAGATAAGTCGACTGAAGATTTCCCTAAATTATATTCAAATACCATCTTTGGCTTTTCTTGTGAACAGTTTCTTTTCTGTATAGTTGTTATTTCTGATGAATGTTTTGTAGATAGCATCAACACATCTCTTTTATCTTTCGAGTTTAAAACTGTTACTCCATTTTTATTTTCTCGCGCGATAACATCTCCACGTTTTAAGTTTTAGGCCACTACTTCTTTTGGATTGCCACGCCGATTTTTTCGTAGAGTACCTAATAAATGTGTATGCATATCAGTAGTGATATAAGGAGAGTTCTAAACCAGGAGCTCCGAGAAGGGGCGCGGGAATGACGTCACAGGGAGAGGGGTAACGTCACGATGACGTCACGCGGGGAGAGGAGAAGGTATGACGTCACAAAGGAAAGGGTGACGTCACGCGGGAAGGGGAGGAGGTATGACGTCACAGGGGAGGGGTGACGTCACTATGACGTCACGCGGGGGCGTGGCTTTGACGTCACAGGATATGACGTAACGCGGGAAATAACGTCACGATGACGTCACGCGGGGGCGTGGCACTGACGTCACGGGAAATGACGTCACGCGAGAAATGACGTCATCCATTATAGCGACTTCACGCGACGGGCTCCGTTATGGCGATTTCACACGCAATATGGCGGTTTGACAAAATGGCGTCACAGGATTTGACGTCACGCGGCAGGCACCGGTATGGAGGCTGCAATATAGCGGCAACTTCAAGGTATGTATGTATTTTTTACTATATGCATGGTATATACTTCTTAATGCTGTGCGACAATACCGCGTCTCCAAGATGTATATATCTACGTTTTGGTATATATGTACATTTTTTTATATAACAGAAGTATGAAAAAACATGCTTAGGACAACTAGGAGGATATATCTACGTTTCGGTATATATGTACATGTTTTTTATATAACAGAAATATGAAAAAACATGCTTAAGACAACTATGTAATGTAACCTTATACGCAGTTTTTAGCAAGAGCGCGCAAAGTTGCGGAGTTGCAGTTTTTAGCGAGAAGTAACAAAGACGTACTATTCACTTTTATATTCACATTTTATTAAGATTTTTGTACATATTATTTACATGCGTCGCACATAATATCTTTTAAGGCGCACGCTACTAATTCACAGTCTATAATCGCGCTACTATCATACACTCCACTCTGACATATAGCTGTTGCAGCATTGCTTACATCAGCGATATTTTGTTCTCGTAGAACGCGAACAAACTGTGCAAACTTTGTATTTACTACATGAATATGTTCTGCCAACCAATAATACATATTTTCAATACACGAATTTAAAGTTAACAAAAATTTTACGGTGAGTGGTTTCATGTATAAACACTTATCGTTTAATGTAAGTTTTACAACTCGTGCATCGCGAATAATAACGACATTTAGCGCTAAATCGCGAAGCCACAAAGTTGCAGACGCATCGGTCGATTGTAGTAGTTGATGAATATCCGTCTGCTTCTAGATGATCGTTTGCCATGTGGAAAATGGTATAAGCAATGAATTGCCACAGTTGTCTCCGATAACGATCTCCACATACAAGATTGGACCGACACTTATTCCACTCTCAATGTATTTGTACGCTTTTGATGTTAACGCGTACCGTCTTCCCAAAATGCGAGTCGCCTGATGTGGCGGAGACGCTGTTGGCACACTGTAAAAATATGTGTGAATAAAGTATATGCTAAAATCAAGTAAAGCAACAATTTACTTACTTGTTGCGTGCAACCTTCGTCTCACCGCTGTATTTTCCGCTAGTCGCTACGGTATACATTGTATCTTCTTGAAACCGCGATCGAAAATTGACTGATGCTGGGTTGCGTAACAACTTTCTTAAATATTGCACGGCCCCACCACTTTAGATTAGAAAAGTGATGATGGCATCAAATATTATGACTCATTCTATATTATATTAAATGCACTTTTGTTTGCTGGATAGCAAATTTCACCAATTTGATCACGTATTAAAGTAACATAATCCTATATTAAATTGAAAATGCTGATGATAGCAAAAAATTGGGTAATTATTTACAATAAGGGAGCCACCTCCGATTTCGATAATTTTTATATATGTTGTCAAGGTCATTGTCTCGAGTAATAATATGAAGGTTTTAGGCCGCGGTTGTTGTTTGTTTAAAAGTTATGAAAGGAAGAAGTTTCAAGAATAAATTCTTATTTTTCGGTTCCACGTACATTTCGTTCGTGTTTCAAGCGTGTAGGCAGGGGGGCTCCGCCCCCCCGCAAAGTGAGTGGCTTTGCCCCTCCCCCTGCTCTCCCCTCGAAAATCAAGTTGTTATTTTGTGGAAAATAACGACTTGATTGGATGAAAAATGATGTCCTAACCATTGTGGAAATTTTGCGAGAGAGAATGCAGAAAGAAGAGATTAGGTTAGAGTTAGGTTAGGTTTTTAATGGGGTTGCAGAGGAGGCGCAGCCTCCCCTGCCTACACGCCTGAAACACGAACGAAATGTACGTGGAACTAAAACATAAGAATTCATTCATGTACAATGACCTTGACAACATATGTAAAAATTATTGAAATTGGAGGTGACTCCCCTATTGCAAATAATTACCAAAAATTGCTAACTGCGTATCAGAGAAAAAATGTTTGGTGAAATGACTCATAAATTCTGCAAAATATGCACTTTTGTTTGCCGGATATCAAATTTCATCGATTTGATCACGTATTAAAGTAACATAATCCTATATTAAATAAAAAAAACTGATGAGAGCAAAAAATTGCTAACTGCGTATTAGAAAATAACAATTGTGCAATCGCTATATATGACTCATAAATTCTGCAAAAAAGCACTTCTGTCGGATATCAGATGTCATCGTTGTTATCACGTAGTCAAAGTTATATTTTGCAAACGTTGCACTTTCTTTCGTGTATCAAATGTTACTTCTATTAAACAAAGACAGCATCAACAAAATTGCAGCATTAGCACAAAATATACTATAAAAAAGCAAAATCGTCGCATAAAATTAGTATTTCATCAGAACATAGAGTGATCAATCAGTGTGTTTCTTTTCGAAAACAAAGTGTTAAAAAAGTGACAAAATGGAAACTATCGCGCAATTAGAGCGCAATGTATTGGAGCAGTCGACTCGTTTGAACTCGCGGTAAGAAATTGTTGCATGGGAACAGCGATGTGAAGAATGTCTCGAATTATTAGAAGAACATAGTCGGAACAAACGTCCACGACTGTCTGTAGGAGTCAGGCAATCACTGGTCGCTAGAATTGCGCGACTCGAAGGAGTAAAAGACTCACTGCGTCGACAGTTTGCATACATT
>NW_018022173.1:6267-9900 GCF_002006095.1 Pseudomyrmex gracilis
CGTACGGTGTCGAATAATTTGGTGTCGAATAAATCTGTGTCGAATCGAGCGGTGTCGAATCGTACTGTGGTCAAACGGAACCCGCCCCATTGAGTGTCCAATAAGTGTACACCAAATATCAAAATTTGAACGGCTCAACGAAATCTCTGTAAACGTGTACAGTATGGAATTGAAAAGAAATAAGAAGAAGAACAAACTTGTTATTTTTCCAATACAACTCACAGTGCAAAACAGAGAGAAGCACGTCAACTTGCTTTACGTTTCGGATTCACGAGATGTTAATCGTGGGCACTTTGCGTGTATGAAGAATCTATCTTGACTCGTGAGCACACAATTGAATAAGCATAATGGAAAGAAGTATATTTGCGACAGGTATATGCTTGAGTTGTATGTATATGTATATAGAATGTGTGATAAAATAAAAAAATAATGTATTATATATTTGCAGATGTTTACACTACTTCCATTTTCTGGACAAGTTGAATGTCCACACTGTAGATTGTGGAAAAATGAACGACTGCGCGATCCGGTTACCGACAGAAGAGAACAAGTTGCTCAGTTTTAGCAATCACAACAGGAAGAAACGTCTCCCGTTCGTAGTATACGCTGACCTTGAGAGCATATTACACAAGACTGATGGAGAGACGCAGCAAACAATCTATGCGTATCAACATCACAAGGCGTTCAGCATAGGATATTACGTCCGTTGCTCATACAACGATTCCTTCTCTGCTTATCGGTATTGTCGCGGCGAAGATTGCATGGCATGGTTCGTCGATGAACTCAAAGAATTGGCTAATCAAGTAAAAACTATTTTATCTACCAATGTGCCCATGGAAACGTTAACGGAAGAACAAAGGTCAGTTTATCGTACCGCGAGTCACTGTCACATGTGCGAAAAACCATTCGCGGCAGACGACATAAGAGTTCGCGATCATTGTCATCTGACTGGTAAATACAGAGGTCCCGCGCACTCCAACTGCAACTTAAATTATAAAGATTCACACTGTACCCCAGTAATTTTTCATACTTTATCCGGATACGATGCACACTTTATTATTAAAGAGGTTGCAACTGCGTTTGAAGAAAAAGTTACTGTTCTCCCTATTAACAAGGAGAGATATATATCCTTTTCCAAGAACGTGGCGCAACCGGAAAAAAGTAATTTAAAAAGTTACAATATAGTGTTGCGATTCATCGATTCGTGCAAATTTCTCAGTGCTAGTCTCGATAAACTGGCGTCGTATCTTCATAAAGAGATAACAAGTTAAACATTTTACAATCAGAATTTAAAAATCTATCCGTCGAAAACTTTGAATTATTAACGCGTAAAAGGGTCTTTCCATACAAATACGTAGACTGTGTCGACAAGTTGCAGGAGCAGCGTTTACCACCGCGTGAATCATTTTATAGTTCTCTGACCGGTGAAACAATATCTGAGAGTGAAAATGCACACGCTGTAGACATCTGGCAACGATTTTCTATTCGCACGTTAGGTGAATACAGCGATTTATATTTAAAGACAGATGTTTTATTATTGGCTGATATATTTGAAAATTTTCGAGAAAGTTGTATTCGAGGTTACGGATTAGATTCTGCGCATTATTATACTTTACCCGGTTATACGTGGGACGCTATGCTGAAACACACAGGTATAACGTTTGACTTACTAACAGACGTTGATATGGTTATGTTTATCGAACGCGGTATACGCGGTGGTCTTAGTCAGTGCAGCACAAGATACGCGCACGCTAATAACAAGTACATGCAGACTTACGACTCATCAAAACCAACGTCGTATCTCATGTACTATGATATAAATAACTTGTACGGGTGGGCAATGTGTTAGCCGCTACCGTATGCCGCATTCCAAAGGGTAGACAACGTCTGGAGTGTCGACGTGATGTCTATGACATCAACCTCAGATATCGGTTACATTCTTGATGTCGAGTATCCTCGTGAACTGCACGACGCGTATGCTGATCTACCGTTCTGCCCGACGCGCGATAAGACGCCTGGCAAGCGGCAGGAGAAGCTGCTTGCAACACTTCACGATAAATCGCGTTATATTATTCACTATCGCGCCTTGCAACAATGTGTGCGACATGGTCTTGGTATTACAAAGATCCATCGCATATTACAATTTGCACAATCTCCGTGGTTCCGCAGTTACATTGAATTAAATACACAATTTCGAACGTCCGCTATCAACGATTTTGAGAAAAATTTGTACAAATTGATGAATAATGCGGTTTTCGGTAAAACTATGGAAAATGTGCGTAACCATGTAGATATAAAACTCGTAACAAAGTGGGACGGAAAATACGGTGCGGAAGCATTGATCTCCCAACCAAATTTTCACAGCNGAAGCGTCTTTTCTGAAAATTTTATTGCAGTTAAATTGCGTAAACTCGAGGTNAAATTCAACAAACCGATCTATGTGGGCATGTGTATATTAGACATATCCAAGACGTGTTTGTACGAATTTCACCACNATTACATGGCACCTCTGTACCAAGAAAAATGTAAAATTATGTACACCGACACAGACAGTCTCATTTATTTCACTGAATGCGAGAACGTGTACGATATCATGAAACGTGACATCGCTCGGTTCGATACAAGTGATTATCCGGCCGATAACGTATATGATATGCCACGCGTCAACAAAAAAGTTCCAGGATTGATGAAGGATGAAAATAATGGAATGATAATGATTGAATTCGTCGGACTTAGAGCAAAAATGTATGCATTAAAGGTAGATGGAAAGAGAGACACGAAAAAGGCTAAAGGTGTAAAGAGTAGCGGCATAGCGAGAACATTAACGTTTGACGATTACAAACAATGTTTGAACGATGAAATCGAAAAAGTGCGTCGACAGTCGTGTATACGATCAAAGCTACACAAAGTATACACCAGTGCCGGACTAACGCATAGGCAAACTAGGCATTGCCTATGGGCCCCCACCAACAAAAGAAAACTTAAAAAAAAACACTAATTGATATCTGCAGGATGTTTTTCCAAATACTTGCGTCCTATTGAAAATATATCTAGTTCTAATGACCATTAATTGCTCTAGTGAACGATTTTTTTCAAAACTAAAACTTATAAAAAGGTGATTAAGGTCATCAATGAAGCAACATCGACTCAATAATCTTACTAGTATAGGTACTGAAAGCGATCTATTAAGAAATATCTCTTATTCTGATATTAGAGACGATTTCGCTGAGAAAAAATCACGTAAGGTAGTAGTATAGTCATATCGTATTATAGAAACAATTCAATGAATCAAACTAAAAGTGTTGCCAAAGTGTGTATGTAAGTTTACACAGTAGTTAGTATATATTATATTTATTGTATATGTATAGAGCACATGGTATATATATTGATTAAAATTGTTTAACTCTTCTGAAAATAAATTCAAACAAAAATTAGATACACATCTTTTATAATTATCCTATTTAGAATATATAATTATTTTTTATATCAATTAGTTTTTTTTTTTTTTACTAGACAATTTTCAAAATATTACGCCCTTACATAGGCCCCCACCAACATTTGCCTAGGCCAGGACATTAGGTTAGTTCGGCCCTGGTATACACTGTGTCCGAATCGAAACTTGCTCTAAGTCCA
>NW_018022173.1:14105-23229 GCF_002006095.1 Pseudomyrmex gracilis
ACTAAATAAAGCACCCCGATAGTGAGAAGCAAGGGGACTTACGTAAATAAAGCACCCCAAAGGGAACAAAAAACTACCACGTCCACGCCGTTGTTCCTGGGTAGTGCTAAGAGTAGTAATTTCTATTAATTTTGACTACAAATTTCGTCCGCCATCTTGGTCCGCCATCTTGGATCCGCTATTTTGAATTTTGCAAATCTGACTTTAGATTCGTGATCAGCAACCCCATAAACCTCCGTAAACTTAATTTGGAGCAAATCGGTTAACTAAAATTCTTGTCCGCCATCTTCGTTCGCCATCTTGAAAATTTTAAAACAGCCAAGGTTATATCTGAACGTAAAATGTTCCGGGTTTTCATTTTCCGGTGTTAAAAAGGGGGGTTTCCATTTTTAAAAACCCACTTCCGGTTAAAGTAACCCACTCTCGGTCAAAATCAAAAGTTGAAAGGTACGCCATTTTGATTCCCCCTTGACACCCTACAACTTTTATATGAAACTTTTTTCGATTCCTGGCCACACAAACGAGTTATTGGAGGTGATAGATTCAGATGACTTACCCTGTATATCCTTTTCCAAGAACGTGGCGCAACAGGAAAAAAACACTCAAAAAAGGCACAATATAGAGTTGCGATTCATTGATTCCTACACGTTTCTCAGTGCTAGTCTCGATAAACTAGCATCGTTTCTTTATAAAGACAAGTTGAAAATTGTACAATCAGAATTTAGAAATTTATTCGTCGAAAACGTTGAATTATTAACGCGTAAAGGGGTCTTTCCGTACGAATACATAGACTGTGTCGACAAGTTGCCAGAGCAGCGTTTACCACCGCGTGAGTCAGTTTACAGTTTTCTGACCGGTGAAACAATATCTGAGAGTGAATATGCACACGCTGTAAATATCTGGCAGCGATTTTCTATTAGTACGTTAGGTGAATACAGCAATTTATATTTGAAAACTGATGTTTTATTATTGACCGATATATTTGAGAATTTTCGAGAAAGTTGTATTCAAAGTTATGAATTAGATCCCGCGTATTATTATACTTTACCCGGTTACACATGGGACGCTATGCTGAAACACACAGGCATAACATTCGACCTGCTCATAGTTGTTGATATGGTTATGTTAATCGAACGCGATATACGTGGTGGTCTTAGCCAGTGCAGCACAAGATACGCGCACGCTACTAACAAGTACATGCAGACATACGATTTATCAAAACCAATGTCGTATCTCATGTACTTTGATATAAATAACTTGTACGGTTGGGCCATATGTCAGCCATTACCGTATGCCGCATTCCAATCAGTAGACAACATCTGGAGTGTCGACGTAATGTTTGTGACAGCAACCTCAGAGATCGGTTACATCTTTGAAATCGATCTCGAGTATCCTCGCGAACTGCATGACGCGCACGCTAACCTACTGTTCTGCCCGACACGCGATAAGCCGCCTGGCAAGCGACAGAAGAAGCTGCTTGCAACACTACACGATAAATCGCGTTATATTATTCATTATCGCGCTCTGCAACATTGTGTGCGACAAGGTCTTTGTATTACAAAGATCCACCGCATATTACAATTTGCACAATCTCCGTGGCTCCGCAATTACATCGAATTAAACACACATTTTCAAACGCTCGTTACTAACAACTTTGAGAAAAATTTGTACAAATTGATGAATAACGCAGTGTTTGGTAAAACTAAAAATGTGCAACGCCATGTAGACGTAAAACTTGTAACAAAGTGGGACGGAAGATACCTAGCGGGAGCACTGATCTCTCGACCAAAGTTTCATAGTTAAATCGTTTTTTCTGAACATTTTATTGCGATTGGATTGCGTAAACTCAAAGTGAAATTCAACAAACCGATCTACGTAGGAATGTGTATATTAGACATATCCAAGACGTGTTTGTATGAATTTCACAACGATTACATGGCACCTCTGTATCAAGAAAAATGTAAAATTATGTACATCGACACACACAGTCTCATTTATTTCATTGTATGCGAGAACGTGTATGATATCATACAACGTGACATCGTTCGATTCGACACAAGTGATTATCCGATTAATGTGTACGGTATGCCACGCGTCAACAAAAAGATTCCAGGACTGATAAAGGATAAAAATAACGGAATGATAATGACTGAATTTGTCGGACTTAGAGCAAAAATGTATGCAGTAAAGGTAGATGGAAAGAAAGACACGAAAAAGGCCAAAGGTGTAAAGAGTAGCGTCGTAGCGAGAACATTGTTTGACGATTAGAAACAATGTTTGAATGATGAAATCGAAAAGATTTGTCGACAGTCGTGTATACGATCAAACTTACACAAAGTATACACTGTGTTCGAATCAAAACTTGCTCCAAGTCCGTACGACGATAAGCGGTATATGGTATCCAATTCGACCGAAACGGTACCATGAGGACATTACAAAATACCACAAGAAAAAACCGTATATAATATAGATTATATGTATATTGTCATTTAATATGTGTAATAATAATTATGTATATATGTTGTAAATTATGTATATGTCCGTGTATAATATAGATTATATGTGTAATAATAATTATGTATATATGTTGTAAATTATGTATAACTTTAATTTATATAAATGTAAATTTTTATAAAGTGTGTTTACAATACATTAGTTTAACTTATCCAAATTTTATAAAGTGTGTTTACAATACATTAGTTTTATTTATCCAAGAATTGTGTAATTTGTCTAATTCCAGCCACTTCACATAAACCTTGTTGCTTTTTTTGTGCAATACTTTTTCACCNAGATAAACTTCTGGATTTGCAACGCGATGCAGTTCGTGTTCGTAGAATCCTCCAGCAACAGATTGTCNACGTGAATCTTCAAGCAGATACGTCTCGGGAAAAGTTGCTTGTATTTTATTGATTTTAAATACTTCGGTCGTCCAATTTGGCGTATATCCTTGATCGAATACTGTTTTAAATTTGCTCACACGTACCGGATCACCAACTTTGAATCGTGCTGGCCCTGCAATCTTGACATTGCTGTACACCGTGGTTAAGAGCTTCTCGGCGATTGCTGGGGTAACATCGATAGGTCGCATACCGATAGTTCGATGTTTTCTCGCGTTGTACTACATAAGGAGACGCGGTAGTATGTCGATCCATTTGTAGGATCCATTAAGTGTAAATTTTTTCCACATGTCGTTCTTCAAAGTGCGGTTGAATCGTTCCACAATCGAAGCTTTCATAACCGAATATGTAGAATAATGATTGATGCTATGCTTGTTTATTAATGTCTGTATATCTGTGTTGTAGAATTNCTTTCCACGGTCAGTTTGCAACTTGTTTGAACATCGTTTGTTATCCCGAAATATTTCTGCAAACGTTTTGGCGATTTCGCATCCACTCTTACTCTTAAGCGGTATGGCCCACGCGTACTTGCTCAGCACATCAATAACCGTAAGTATGTAGTGGTAGCCTCTGTTGAAACGCGAACGCGGACGCATCTGTATCACATCCGCTGGCCAGAGATCATTGTATCCGCGTACGATAACGCGTCTACGGGAAAAATCTCTTCTTGCCGGAGCATGCAATTTTTCTACGAGACGTTGTTTTTTGATTGTGACATGATTTGTCGCCATAGCTGTTTTACTACTGTGTTAGTCGTTTTAGTTTGGTTTGGTAGATATTAAAGTGTATGCTGAAGTTGTTTTATAGCGTCGCGCAACGCTTGCACATCCTGTTGCAATGCGATAATTTTTCTCTTACGTGTCTCTTGCTATTCATTCACATTCGTGACACACATATCTACGTATCGTTTGTTGGCAGCGTCAGTGTCGGTATCGGGTTGCGCAACATGCAGTATCTTGCGCGACCTTGCATTGTAGCCGGAACCGACAAAGCAGAGAGCGTTATTACGCACGTAATTTCGCAGTATTGCTTTTCTCTCATAATAATACATCGACGCTCAATGTGTTTCGAGCGATATTCCAAATTTGTTGATTGGCATGATGACGCGCACACGACTGACTGACTCTAACGCTGACGCGATATTTTATCTATAATGAATCTTGCTTCGCGGAAATCCTCGATGATCGACAAAATTTTGTTGTCGTGAGCATTAATGCCCGCTTGACGGAAAGCGTCTAGCAACCGCAGACGGTCGACGAGTTCATTGGGATTGTCCCAGTATGCGTACTCGATCTTACGATCGCTTAACGTCATATTACGCAGTATATCTTTCCCCTGCTTAGAACGCACACTGGATATTAAAGGTACATTTATGTTTCTGTATTTGTATCCTTTGGTACCCAGTATTGCACCAAGCCTGTTGTGATGTTTTCTATGAGCATGTGTTATGTCCAATATCTTTTTGTATCGTTGTTTATCTTCCTCGGTATATAAGTCACTCTTTGGACATTTCATGAAAATCACTTCATACAATCCTTGTGTTGCTTTAAATCGTATACCATCTATGATTTTATTATCCTGTACATCTACGTCAAAACGCTTATCAACGAGCATCATTCCATCGTTGTCAAAATACACACCATATACGTAGTCTATGTCGTTCTCTTTCTTACCACACAGGATAACTTGTATACATTGTTGCGTTAACGGACCAAAATGATTGTAAAACATTTCAAGACCCTCCAACGTTTGCATTTGACGTTGAATAGTTGACTAAAACGAGTTGTTGGTAGTAGCATCAGTAGCGACAATAGTGTCAATCGATGGAGAATGTCAATTGTCGTTCGGTTTGTTCTTTCGTCGGAGTAGAAGTCGCCAATGCAATGGTATATCGTGTGCGCTTTGAATTGTGTAAAGTAGAGGACAGTGTTTCGTTCGATGTCTGTGTTCGTTTTCGCTTCGTCTCAAGTGACGTCAAGAAACATTGTGTCCGACGTCAGTTCCCGTATTTTCAGCAATCTGTTTCTCCTTCCCTACTTTCTCGCGATTTATAATTTCACTGCTTTCGTCAGGTAAAGCCATGTTGCTCGCACTGTAGGAGAGACAATACTTGGTTGATGTCTCAACAACGATTAACCACTCGACGGTATCGCGAACTCGTTAAATCCTTTTCTATAGCGACCTCTGCCCAAAGGACTGTCCTTGTCGATCACTAAAACTTCATATTTGTTTTGCCAACATTTGTGGCATACTATACAAAACTTCTCGTACGATATATCCGTATTTCCATGATCGTTATACACATGTTTGAGATTGGTACCATCTTGTTTGAAAAGAATTATTAGATTTGCGTTGTCATGTATAAGATACTTTGGTATCCTCGCGTACGTCAGACAAAGATAGAAACAGTCACCACTCGAGTGACGAACCATTGCAAAGTATTTTCGTATCATATCCTGCTTGTCACATGCTACGTCATCAAAATAAAAATAGATTTCGGAAGTGCTTCACTCGGCGGAATCACATTGCTATTAGTAGAAAAAGTAAAGTAACCGATTTCGTCTACTGCTGAAAGCACATTCTCCAGATATTGATACTTTGTTGCAACGACTTGGAATACACGTACACGTTCTCACAACGTACACCGTATGGACATTCAAGCAAGCTTAACACTACATTCGTTTTGCCGCAGTTCGAAGGACCGCACACAATACCACGTATAGTAACCGGTAGCATTATTCCATGTCTGCGTATTTTCTTGCCGGACATTTGGTGAGTCTAGCTGTCGAAATTAATTACTTTACTTGCCACACGTTGTTGCACGAACTGCATGATTTGTTTGTACTGCCTCGCGCGAGGAGCACCTATTTATAGAGACGCGTCGAGCGTTTCTACTCAGTCGTCAGAAGATACCTGATGTCAAACGTATATTGCAATCTATGTCAGGTCGTGGATTGTTAAATCGCGTGATAAACGCTCTTCCTGTCGAATTACATATTCCGGGCTACCAAGTTTGTGGCCCGGAAACGCGTTTGAAAAAACGATTAGCTAGAGACGATCGCGGCATTAATCCATTGGATGCGGCTTGTCGTGAACACGATATAGCTTATTCCGGAAGCAACAAACTCGCTGCTCGACACGTGGCTGATAACGCACTTGCTGCAAAGGCGCGCGATCGTATTACAGCGGCAGACTCGAGTCTCGGTGAGAGAGCAGCTGCGACCGCCGTATGGGCGGCTATGAACGCAAAAACTAAATTCGGCATGGGCTTAAAAAAGAAAAGCAAGTCAGCAAAAAGGAAGCGAATACTTCCAATTGCTAAACGCGGCGGTGTGTTACCGGTCTTACCGCTGCTGGGTGCTCTCGGTGCGTTTGATGGTTAAGCGACGGTAGTTGCAAAAACGGTAAATGATACGAGAGCTGGCAGTTAGAAGAAATGCAACGTCATAATCGCGCGATGGAAGGTTGAGGAATTTATCTGACTCCGTACGGACGAAGACTTTCAAAGAAAAAAAACATTAAATGTACCTACAGGTGTAACAACAAATATGCAGTTAGAACAACTAGCTTAACGCATGCGTATATCTTATTTTAGAGATGTTTTTATGCGTAATACATTACCAAACATAGTACATTGCAATGAGAGTGGTATCGTCAATTTGGATGATACAAATGGGCCAGGTACTCATTTGGTGACGTATGCAAAAAGAGGAACGCATGTCATATATTTTAACAGTTCTGGCATTCATCAACCACCGAAAGAGGTGGCTCGTTATCTAGAACATGCCGTGGACAAAATAGAATATAACTGTACATCTTTTCAACATTACAATCAAAGCAATTGTGGCCACTTGTGTTTACGGTTCCTTCAAACGTATGATAACCTATATTTCTTTAAATAGTGTGCTATCAACTTTTAATACGCATTCGACAACATGTCACTGACGTTCACACTTACCGGTAAAAGTAGCATCTTTGCGGTCAGCTACTTTCCCGCCATTGATTTAAGTGACGGTGATTACGAGCTTGAACTAACAAATTTTGAAACATATCATACGATACCGACGGTAAAATCGTCGAACAACAACTTCTATTACGATACGGATGACAAACAGATTATAATTCCTGAAGGATCGTACGAATTGCGAGATATTAACAATTATCTGCAACATGCAATGATGCAACGTAATGCGAGAAGCGAAGAAAAGGATGAAGAAATCTCACCACTAATATTACGTGCAACCATCAACACAATAAACAGCGAAATAAACTGCGCCTATCAAATAAATTTTAACAAAACCGACAACATTGGATTGTTGTTGGGATTTTCATCAACTCGTATTCTAGAGCCGCTACAATGGTACATATCAGACGTGCCGATTAATATTATCAACGTCAACATTATTCGCATAGAGTGCAACGTGACTGCGGNTGCGTACAGCAACAACCGGTGTGTGCATACGATACATGAGTTCTCACCGAACGTGCCGCCAGGATATATAGTAAGATCTCGGAAACACCGGCACAGATCATTTACCTTCCGATCATCGTNCAGAACATTACGGATCTGACGATACGTATTGTGGATCACTACGGATAATTGCTTGATTTTCGAGAAGAAGAAATAACCGTCAGGTTACACGTGCGACGCCGACGACTGTGATACGCGGCATGCTCGTGTTGAACGAAGCGGATGAAGTAACGCGAGATACAAGGTTTCCATTACAAACACCTGCTACGACGTACAGTAATCGGAAGAAGCTAAGTTCAATAAACGTTAAATTTTTGCAATCATTGGAATTTATTGTACGAGAAGTTTGAAAATACGTGCGATATTGTACATGTTGGGGGCGAGCCGATTTTTGACGATCGCATTGGCAAGATTAAAATTCACACGTACAATCCGTATGTGATCACGACATTTAAAGACAGTGATGAGATACGCATACCTATATAACAGCAGGACTTGTACACTTTACCGTGTCAAAGTTTTCTTTATGTCAAAGGAAAATTAACGTTAACGACGAAAGACAAAGGAGAAGTATATCTGGGTAATAAGTGTGTAGCTTTTATGTTTGACGAGATTTGCTACGAACTCAATAGTATGGAGATTGATTGTAATAGAAATGTTGGAATAACTAGCACGATCAAAAACTATATATCGCTAACACATGATAAAAGCATGGCCATACAGAATGCTGGTTGAGATATTAAACAACATGCGAACGTAGATAGTTCCTTTAGTTTCTGCGTACCACTTAGCATGTTATTAGGATTTTGTGAGGACTACAAGCGTACGGTTATTAATGCACGTCATGAACTAATTTTAATACGATCGCGCAACGACAAAAACTGCATAACAGCAGTTTCTCAGGTAGATCGTCAGGCATTGGATGGCGAAATTGAATCATTCAAAGTGCAATGGCAAATGCCCTACATAGTGTTGAGCAATGTTACGAAGCTCTCGCTATTACAAACTCTGGAAAGCGGACGGTATTTGACTACGAGTTTCCGCTCGTGGGATCTCTACGAGTTTCTATTATTACAAAGCACTACTAAACATTCGTGGGCCGTAAAAACGGCGACACAACTTGAGAAACCGAGATACGTTATACTACCATGATCAAAAAATAACCGGAATTTATTCATAAAAAGAAAAGTACATGTTTATTCTTCAAAATTCAAGTTGTCTCCTTCAAAGTAGTCCCCGTCGGCTGCGATGCAATTGTGCCAGCGTTTGATCCACCCCTCGAAGCTTTTCTGGAAGTCGGTCTTTGGTATAGCCATTAGTGCTTCCAGCGACTTTAGCTTCATTCCCTCCACACTCTCAAAACGAGTTCCTTGTAGTGGTTTTTTGAGTCGATGGAAGAGGAAGAATTCACATGGTGCCAGATCAGATGAATTGGGCGGTTGTTGAATGGTATTGGTGTTGTTTTTGACGAGAAACTCACGAATAATCAACGCAGTGTGAGATGGCGCATTCTCGTCATGGAGAATCCACGAGTTGTTGCCCCACAAAGCAGGTCTTTTTTGCGAATAGCTTTGCGTACGGATCCGAATGATATGTTGGTGGTCTCAGCTATCTCCTTTATCGTCAATTTGCGATTTTCGATCAACAATTGTTGGATTTCATCAACGTTTTCATCAGTTTTTGATGTCGATGGCCTCCCAGGACGAGCATCGTCCTCAACAGCCTCACGACCACTTTTAAAGCGTTCATACCACTG
>NW_018022173.1:23419-31868 GCF_002006095.1 Pseudomyrmex gracilis
ACTGTCATAAAGGTAAATGAACAGCTGATAAGCAGAAGCTTGGCATGGGTGTCCGTAACAGTGCTGCCAACGTGACACAAACAACAGAATTCTAAACCGATAAGCCCGCGAGGTTTAAATTAAAACTTCCGGTTATTTTTTTATCATGGTAGTATTTGCGCTACAGACTGTTCGAGAAAACGATATGTCAGCAGATGTCACGCGATTTGATCACTGTCAGTTGACCAACGTAAAACTTTATTTTAACTCTGAATTCTATCCTTATTCCGATTTGCATTTAGATTTTGATTAAAAAAAATATGCCGTTTTGTACAATATGTACACATTTCTGTAAAACGTACTACGAATGTGGTGTTGTCGTACCGTTTCTCACGATTTACAACTTTCTGCAATGTGATCCTTTACTGGTCAGTGATTGCTCACGTCAAAACGAGGCTGTCAAAAGTGCAACCGTCGATGTGCGTATTGAATTAAATTGCAAAAAATTAATACCGGCAAATACTACGGCCTATTGTCTCATTTTGCACGATCGTGTGGTTAAATACAACCCGTTACCTAACGTAGTGCGCAAAATTATTTAAATTGCAACATCAGCATTTTGCCCTTCCATACTCTGAAAAATCGTTTAAGAACCACAGTATGTACCAATAGACAGCAGTCGTCTTTTATCGGTCACACAATTACATCATCATGGATGTGCCGACTTTCGTGGACCTATAAGGATTTGTCGTCGTGAAAAAAATTTTATTGTCAAAAGAAGTGGCGGTATTGCAAAAAGGTATTGTTCTCCCGCAGTACATTTTTGAAAACCCCTTTCCGTAGAATCTACTTACAAGATCAGACAAGTCAGCAGCTTCTTGGTTGATGACGCATCATCACAGGCTGCGTTGGGAAGATGAAAATGTTGCATACCGCAGAGCAAAAAATTTGATTACGACAACTATTTGTGACACTGCAGAAAATGATGACAACGCATCTTCACTTGTCTATGTTAAAGGTTCTGAAAAATGTAACTGGCTAGCTGATAGTCTCGATAACGACGTGGATTACTTATTAAAACATTGGATGTTGATTACGACAATATTGCTTCTTTAAATAAATTGAATGTATTGAAGTGTCTATCATGTGAAAAACATGTGAAACATTGCGCATTACAAAGTGTAGTTAAAATATTTACTTGGTGGTTTAAACGACAAGAAAATGTTATATGCAATAACTTTATTTGTTCAATTATTACCCTGTTCCATAGCATATTTATATAGATTAACGGTATTAATCGCGGTTTAACGTGATTCCATAGTTGATTGTGGCTCATTTCTTAGTTAAACATAGTTCGGTAGCGGTTAAACATGGTTCGTTTATGGTTGAACGTGGTTCCTGGGAGTGGTGCACCATCTTGTCGTGGTTCCCAGGCTTGAGTACCGTGATGATCTGAGGGGCTATGCCGGCGGGAACTTCGGTTCCTGGCAGGGTCTCCCTTGCCGGACAGGTCCTCAGTGAGCGATCAGACTAAGAGTGTACCTAGGGGAAGGAAAACCTTGATTCCAAACCCGGGCAGGACGGGCTCGTTACCCTTGGTCTGGAACCGTCCTAGGTCAGGTTCAAGACCGAAATAAAACCGCTTCTTTTCCCAATTATGAAAATGAGCGAAAAGAAAGTAGTAGATTTACCGGACCAGGTCGACCGGACGGCCAGGTCCCGGCGCGGAGGGACTAGTGTCCCGGGTGCCCCCGCGTCGTCATCCGACGACGGGCGGGTAGAGGAGTGTACCGCAGGCCCCTCTACCTATTTTGCGACTGCGATGACGGACGCGATGCGTCCGGTTCGCCCACGCGGGAGAGCTAACCCCCGCGTGGTACTCCGGAGAGTGGACTCGGCGAGGTCTATGATCTCCGTCGACTCCATGGAGTCTTTGGATGTTCCCCTGCCGGATGGGGACAATATGGGGGACTCCTTCGGGGATGAGGCTTCCACTTGCCCGTCCGATGAGGAAGAATTGGCAGCGTGGGCGGCTGCTCAGCTGTCGAAGCCCGAGGGACGCGGTCGCCCCCCCACACACGGCCAGTGTGTCGGCCTTGGGAGGGCCCGCGACACGCATCACAATGCGCGTNTGTCGCAGAAGCGACAGGCGGCGGAGGCCACGGGGGGACCCCCCAAGAAGCACACGGCGACCGAGTCGGAGTCCGGCCGCACTTCGGACGACGCGTCGATCCGCGGTCTCCGGCGGACGTGCCTCCGCGTTGGTGGGAGCGACGTCGAGCGCGAGTGCGAAACTCGCTCTACAATAGACCTCATCGACCTTATCTATAAGGCCGTGGGGGTCTGTGATGAGGTGGCGGGACGCGCCAAGAACCTGAAGGGCACGGATGTGAAGGCCCTTCGGGAAGCGGGTCGGGACGGACGTAGGGTGGCGGATGCGCTCTATGTCCGCCTCGAAAGCAATCATGCGGCGAGGAGGGCTCCGGTCCTCCCGCAGATCTACAAGGAAAACGAGGAGCTTCGACTAGAGGTCAGGCTCCTCAGGGAGGAGGTGGCCGTTCTGCAGGCCAAGATCCGCATGCCGCCTCCTCCCCCTCCTCTGGCGGGGTCGGCGGGGGTGCCTGATGACCTCCTCGAAAGGATCGGCGCCCTCATTGACGCCAAGCTCGCCGCATTTGTCCCCCCTGCCTTGGCGGGAAAACGGGTGAGTGCGGGGGATCCGCGCACGCGCAAATCGGCGGGTGCGCGGTTGCGCTCGGTCTCCGGGCGGCGGACGAAGACAACGGCCGAGGCCAAGGTTCGTCCAAAGGCCGTCCCGGCGTCCCGAGTACTCGCGAAGGTAGTGGACCCGGGTCCGTCGATCTCAAAGGCGGCGGACACGTGGTCCACAGTTATAGGCCGTAAGGCCAAGAGGAAGGCGGCGGGTGCGACAAGGGCTCCGGCCCCTGTGGCCCGACCCACTTCTGGGGCTCCTCCCCCGGGCGGACAACCCCAGAAAGCTAGGAAAGGGAAGCGGCGGGTCCGGCTCCGAGCTCCCACAACTGCCGCAGTCGTGGTGGCCCGGGATCCGACCGTTCCCGCCTCCATCGAACTGATGGAGGCGGTTAAGAGGTGCCGGCTGGCGATACCTCTCGAACCCTTAGGGATTCGGGAGGTTCGCCCACGCCGGACCATGACCGGGGACCTGATGATCCAGGTACCCGGCCCAGACATGGCAGCCAAGGCCGACGCTTTGGCTGCCAAGATGGAGGGAGTCCTCGCAGGGACGGGAATAAAGATCCGTCGGCCCTCGCGTCCCGGGAATGTCCGGGTGCGGGGCATTGACGGCACTGTCTCTTGCGAGGAAGTACTAGCGGCGCTCGCCTCAGCGGGCAAGTGTCCGAAGGGAGAGGTTCGCTTGGGCGAACTTCGGGCTCTTCCTTCCGGACTCAAGACGGCCTGGGTCCAGTGCCCAATCTCGGCGGCCAAGCGGCTAGTCGCCGCCAAGACGGTGCGGATGGGGTGGGTGCTAGCGCAAGTAGAGGCGCTGAAAGCCCGCCCCCTCCGGTGCTACAGGTGCCTGCGCGCGGGACATGTGGGGCAGTTCTGTCCTGCCTCTGAAAAGGACCGCTCGGAGGTTTGCTTCCGATGCGGTCTGACGGGGCACGTCCTGCGGCAGTGCACCGCACCTGAGCCGCGGTGCCCATTGTGCACCGACCTGGGCCGCAAGGCCCGTCATGTGTTGGGGAGCCCATCGTGCCAACCCCCGCCCGNCCGGGTCAGCGGTCTTGCTACTACGTTTGCAGGGCCGTCACAGTTGGCACCCGGTGTCGCCGGGCGGGAGAAGCGGCGGTCGACCGGAAAACTTCCTCCTCAAGATGATGTCTCCGGTCCGGCCGAGGGGGGGATGGAAGCGGAACCCCTAGGGGCTGTGTCAGCCCCATCTTCCCCACTTTCTTCTCCGTTGTTGACGGACGGGGCCTCGGCTCCCTCTGGTCCCGGGGGACTTCGTCTTCCCGGTACTAAGGAGCCGTCCCCGGCACCGGCGGTGTCCTCGCCGCCGGCGCCCAAGAAGGCGCCCGCTGCGTCACGAAAGGCCCAGGCGGGGCTGGCCCTTGCTGCCCTCCTGGGGCATACAGGGCCGAAGAGGGCAAAGCCCGGTCCCGGTTGCTCCAAGCCCTAGTACGNGCTTGGTTCAGCGACGCCCTGACGTAGTTTGGGGGGTGGGCCTTCCTCGTGCTTGAGGGAGGCCAGTAGTGTTCGGAGTCAGGTCCGCCTCTGCGTCTGACCTGGGGCCGAGAGAGGGACAACCCTCTCATTGAACTTGGCCCGCAGACGATGGGGGTGGAGTTACGACACTCCTACTACCCGTCAAGGAGGAGATTACTCTTCATACCAAGGAGGGGGACCCAGCTGGGCCTTCAGCCTACCGGTGCATCCTGCGCGTAACCGTAAGGACATCCCGGGGTGCACCTAAATGGGCAGCAGTCGGCCGTCCCAGGGGTTTTAGTGGGTATACTCCACCAGGGTGAGTTCTGGTGGGGGAGTTCCACACTACCCCATCTCGCCTCGGCGGGGTGGGGTGTGCGTAATGCATTTCCCCTGGGTTAAAAAAAAAAAAGAAAAAAAAATGGTTGAACGTGGTTCTTGGTTTGGGGGTCGGGAGGACAGCCCCAGCCTTCCAAGGGCAGAGCTGACTGCCACCAAGCGCGTCGTCAGGTTGCGGATAGGGGAACGGCCTCAAATACTGAGGTTAGCTGCGAATAACCTTTTCGGGAGGAATAAGCAGTCGCGGACAAACAGCGGTGGATACTGAGGGTGGGGTGGTCGCTCCTGTAGGAAAGGAGCGGCCTATAAAGTGCTCCAGTAAACCTGATAAGTATCCACGTCAAAGGCGAGTGAGTGCCGCCTTAAAAGCACTCCAACCGCAGGGCAGATCGGGCTTGTTAAATTTTGTTTACCAACTGATCTAGGTAAAGGAAAACACCAATGTAAAACCAAATAAGTAGAAATATATGATGGACAGCAAGACGAAGAAGGACTTACCGCCTCAGAGTGATCGGACATTCAGGGGTGGCACGGTGAGAGTACTGTCCCTGCTCCCGCCGCGTCGTTATCCAACGAAGGGCAGAAGGAAGGGTTGACGGCGGGCCTTTCTGAATAGTGTCCGACCGAAGGTTCGGTTTTGGTTTCGGTTTCGGCCGAAACTGAGACAGAAACCGAAATTCGGTTTCGGTTTCGGTTTCGGTTGTAAAAACTAGTTTCGGTCGGACACTATTTCTGAACACTCTGCTACCGCCGTAACTGAGCAGTATAGAGAGAAAAGGAAGGCCGACAAGAGCCTGGAATCGGCTCTTCAAGAGGGCTTGAAGGTGGCCGATTGCTCCATCGCTACGATGGGCATCGTCGCCCTTTTTGACCATGTGGGGGACTCCCTGGACGAGCTTTGGGAGCGACTTTGTTGTCGCTCTAAAATGTCCAGGGAGGAGAAAGCGGGCAGGTCGAGGGAGCTCCGAAAAAGTCGTCTCAAGTTTCCTGGAGCTCCGAGCTCGATTCACCCCTCTCCGTGAGACGATGAACAACATCGAGAGGGGTGTCGCCACCATGGCCAGTGTAGTGGAAAAAGTCGCTCAAGGGCAGGTTGCCTCTGAGCGACAAATTTCGGAAGCCATACTTCAGGTCAGCAAGAACTTTGATAAGGGTAATGCCTCCTGCCTCGCTGACTTAAAGGAAATTAAGAAGGGTGTTGTGGGGACGCGTGCGGCGATCGAGGAGGTCCATAATGAGGCCTCCCGGTCGCTTCACGCGCTTCAAGAAAGCATGAAGACGTCGGTGCGTGCCATCGCTGACGTCTCCATGCCGAGGCCGGAAGGAGCTACATGCTTCACTTTAGTCAGGGGGGGACTCAGATTCCTCCCTCCTGGCTGGAGGAAATTGAGAGGGTGGTGCGGTGCACCGTCTCGGGGAAGCTCCAAAAACTTTTGAAGCGAGGGCTTCTGAGACGGCCCCCCCCTGTTAGTAAGAAATCTTCGATTTCCCCGCCTGTTCCTGTTAGGGCACAGGCGGAGGAAAATGAGCCAAGAAAGAAGAGAAAGAAGGAGAAGAAGAAGAAGAAGAAGAAGAAGAAGGAGAAAAAGCAAGTGGTAAAGGCCACCAAGGCGCTTACGAAGGGTGGGAGAACGGCCGTTGGTGCCGGTCGAGGGAAGTCTTCCCCTTCTTTGACCCCACCCTCGTCAAGCCAGTGGCCGCCTCGCGGGGTACTCCAGCGTACTGAGGCGGTCACCTTGCGTCTCGAGGGAAAGGGCATGCCCAAGTTCTTCAAAACGCGAGAAATAAGGTGGACCCTAGGTCGGCGGGCGTCTCCAGAGTCCGTCGGACTCTGGAGGGGCACTTGTTATTGGAGGTGGGGGGGGGAGGACTGCAAATCCAAGGCGGATCTTCTCGCCACCAAGTTGAAAGAGGTTCTCCCCGAAGGAGTCAGTGTGGCTCGTCCATCCCGAAACGTGGAGATATTAGTTTCGGGATAGGACAAGTTCACCACGGCGACCTCTCGAAAGAGTTCGTGGCAGAGTTCGGTGGCGGGAGTGGCGTTAGGGTAATATCCCTGCGTCGCTCCCAGCCCGTGGGTGGAATTGCCTTGGTTTGCTGCACAGCTGAGGCGGCGCCCAAGGCGATTAAAGTAAGCAAGTTGCCGGTGGGCTGGGTGGTGGCGAGGATGCGTGCACTCCGCCCCCGCCCCCTGCAGTGCTACAGGTGTTTCCAGCCTGGGCACTGCAGGGCTCTGTGTTCCAGCCAGGTCGACCGCAGTGATCTTTGTTATTGCTGTAGTCGGCCGGGGCACAGAGCGGCAGACTGTAAAGAAGATGAGGGGTGTCCCCTCTGTGAGGAGTCGGGCCGGGAGTCCTCCCACTGAATGCGTAGAGCCCGGTGCTCGGCCATCGGCCGGGGGGTTTCTGTGCTTGTTAGTAAACCCTGACGAGGTTAGGGAGGATGCGGTTCTCCATGGCTCCGATATAAGGATCCGGGGAGCCGCTCCTTCGTATATCTGGTGCGTTAAGCACCAGATATAGTAGGTGGTGCCTGGTTCTCTTTTAAAAGACCAGGCAATGTTAAGGGGAAGCTCGGTCCCCGTTGTTTTGAGCCCTAATTAGGCTCAACTCAGCGGTGGCTGGGCACAGTGTGGTGGGAGGACCTCCCTCTTGTCTCGCGTTTCAAGACAATAGGGAGGTCAATACTACTATTATGGGGTCAAGTTTGCTTCAGTGTTTGACTTGAGGCCGAGAGAGGTTTCCCTCTTATTGCACTCGGCCTGCAGACGGCGGGGGAGGGGCTGTGTCTCCTCTCCTTCCGATCGTGGAAAAGCAAAGCTCCTTTATTTAAAGATAGGGAAGCAAAGGTCCCCATGCCTATCGGGCTGCTTCTGGGTTGTTTAAAAGAGGTACCGGGGCAGCCCTAAAAGGGCAGAAGGTGGACACCGCAGGGGTTTTAGTGGGTATTCTCTACCGGGGTGCGCTCTGGTGGGGTGAGTCCCACACTACTTTGGCCCACATTAGTTTTGGTCAGGGTGTGCGTAAATGCATTTTCCCTGCGCAAAAAAAAATGGTTAAACGTGGTTCTTGGGAGAGGCACATCACCTTGACGTGGTTCCCGAGCTTGAGTGCCGTAATGATCTGAGGGGCTATGCCGGCGAAAATTTCGGTTTCTGGTAGGGTCTCCCTTGCCGGACAGGTCTTCAGTGAGCGGCCAGACTAAAAGTGTGCCTAGGGGAAGGAAAATCCCGATCTTAAACCCGGGCAGGTCGGACTCGTTAGCCTGGTTACGGCAACCGACCTAGGTCAGATTCAAAACCGAAATAAAACCGCTTCTTTGAAACGCATGGAAATGAGCTCAAAGAAAAGTAGTGAGTTACCGGACCAGGTCGACCGGACGGCCAGGTCCCGGCGCGGGGGGGGCTAGTGTCTCGGGTGCCCCCGCGTTGTCATCCAACGACGGGCGGGTGGAAAAGTGCACCGCAGGCTCTTCCACCTATATTGCGTCTGCGAAGACGGACGAAGAGCGTCCGTTTCGTCCGAGGGGGCGTGCGGCCCCACGAACGGCGATGAGGAGAGAGGAATCGAGGGAGTCGATCCTCTCCTTGGACTCAACGATCTTCACGGAGTCGTTGGAGGCCTCCTTGCCGGAAGCATCGGATGTTGACATGGCCTTATCCGGTGACGAGACCATGCCCCGCCCCTTGCCTACCGACGAGGCAATCGCGGCACATGTTGCGAAGAAGGCCGCCCAGCCCGAACGCCGTGGGAGACCATCAACCCACGGTATGTTTGTGGGTCTGGGCAAAGCGAGAGAACAGCTCCGTAAAGAGAAGTTGGCAGAGAAAGAGCGCGTCGCAGACGAGTGGCATTCACTTAGACACCGTTCAATTGGACACGTTGCAATTAGACACGTTGCAAATAGACACAGAATTTTAGACACGGTTCAATTAGACACGGTG
>NW_018022174.1:0-1322 GCF_002006095.1 Pseudomyrmex gracilis
GTAATATTATTGATGTTAGTAAAACATCTCAAGATGCATTATACTTTTTTAGAAATTATTACATATGAGTTAACTGAAAGAATTCAAAAGTNTTTTGAATATTGAAAGTTATTAGTGTTCATTTTTTATATATATTTTGTTTTGTAAATTNTGACAAGAGAGAGAGAATTTACATTTTTCAGACATATAATCTCAAAATATTTAGTTTATATTATACAAAATTCAATTAATATATTGTGGCGGTAGTTCGTACTATGGCGTGTCCGTTCTGGATTCGTGAGGATGTCGGGAGCGTTAAATGATTTGTGATCCCTTTGGTATTTTTAACCTTATTCTATATTTACAGCTTATTATATACAGTTGGTGCGAACTCACGTGGAGTTCAGTACATATAAGTAATGTTATGTGGGGCCCTGAAAAGGGCCGTTTGTGCGCTCTGCCTCGTTTTATTGGTCTGCCTTGGGTCCCTCGCTCCACTGGAGATGCGGCTTTGTGCGAGTGGTGAAAACCCGCCTTAACTCCTTGCTGGGCTCCGACCTTGCTCTCCTGTAGAGTCCCCTGTTGGTCGGTTTCTCCGCTTTCTTTGGAGGAGCGCTGCTTCGTCTGTTGGTCGAAGTATCTCCTGATAGGCTCGTCTGCACCGCTTGGTCCCTTGTGGTTGGTGCTTCCCAGTCGGAGTCGGATTGGCAGCCTTGCTCCCTAGTTACCGTGCCGGTCTGTGAGGCCCGGGTAGTGAACTCTGGTTGGCTGGTGAGAGTTCCCCGCGTTGTTCGGCTAACAGAGATGGTCTGCGTTGCCTGCTCCCTGGTGGTCGATCGCAAGGGTGACAGCAAACGAGGAAGATGCAGCCAATCCTCCCGGGGCGAGGTGAACCTCCAGATCCTGATGTCTCCTGGAGTCAGGAATATCCTCGGCGGCCTGGTGAGCTTGCGGTGTGGNAGGTCCAGCGGATGGAGTTTCCACGGCAGCAACTCCCAATGGACGTGTCGCTCTCTGACGTCGGCTTCCTGGTGCTCTGAACGTACCCCTGGTGAACGGGGTGGCACTGGCCTTACGCTGGAGCCCTTTAAGATACTTCTTTTTATCTTGCAGAATGGAGAACTCCGGATGCTACTAGCTATTCCGTAGTGTACTCCGTGCAATGCCGAGAGAGTAGTCGGTGCCTGCTGTTGCTAGGCGGGCCTCTTATACAGGGTGTTTCAGAACTATGGGATCAAACTTCTAGGGGTTATTCAGTGCAACAGTAGAAAACATTTGAGTATAGGGACCCATGTCCGGAAAAGTGTCACTACCGCACTACGGCCCTAAGACGCGTTAAAATT
>NW_018022174.1:2017-26291 GCF_002006095.1 Pseudomyrmex gracilis
TTTCCGGACATGGGTCCCTATACTCAAATGTTTTCTACTGTTGCACTGAATAACCCCTAGAAGTTTGATCCCATAGTTCTGAAACACCCTGTATAGGCCTCGGCGCAAAACTCTCTCCCGCGAAAAGGTCCACTTCGTGCGCCGCGGAGCGGTGGCGAGTTGAACTGCGCCCGCCGCTCTGGGCCGCTACCGCGGGAGTTGCGGCGCCTGGGCTTAGGCCCTGTTCATGGCTGCCGCGCTGGTTGCCTATGTGTAGGCGCTTGTGGTGGTTACTATGTAGTTGCCACATATATTATATTTATATGATATGAATTAAATACTTTAGGATTGTGCATCTGTAAAATGTAGATTCTTTTCGTGATTTTCAAATTAAAAATATAGAAAAATTAGTAATACTAATAATATAGTTTATATATATATTAAATGTTTTTCAATAATCTAAAAATTATCTAAAAACTTTAAAATTATTGCAGTTAACTTTTAATAAGAATTAATAAAAATGTAATAACAAATGCATCTTGAGATGTTTAACTCATCCTTATCAATAATATTATCTACTTTTTCTAAGATTATAAGTCATGGAAAAGCAGTTTTCGTTGTCATATTGTCATAGGCTACAAGCGCGTAACGAAACATTGCTAGCCTCAGTGTCCTGCTCGCGTAGCGGGCTTGGTGGAAGCGAGGCAGAACATAGTATGTCTGCGCTCTTTCACGACCCAAACAGCCGAGCGTGACGTCACGCACACGGACGGCGGTTCTCGCTTGTATGCGTGCTCCCAGTGGCTCCCACCACCTCGGTGCTCTTGGTGCTAGCCTGCAAGATCTTACATCACTGATCCGCGGGATTTTTGTCGGGGCAAGAAGGCTCAGAGTGCGCGGGAGAGAGGGAGCGAAGAGGCGAAAGCGGTGGATTCCTCGCGAGAGGAACGGGACTTACAGATGAGTAGGAGGGAGGCACATGCCACGTAGCGTTGTGTATATGTATGTCTGTGTGTACTTCTGCGTGTGCGTCTTCGGATGAGTGTACGTTAGTGTGTATATCTTGCGAATGCGTGTCGTCCGAAGGTGTGTGAGAGGTGTCTGCGTGTGTTTCTATTTTGTTACTGCTGCTATGATTATTATTATTCTTTATCGTCGAAGGAGGGGTGGTAAACGGCGGTGCCTCAGCCTGTTTCCGGGCCCGTTTGGCGGCTCTTCGGCGGTATCCCTGAAGGATGGCTCTGGATTTCCACCGTTTTTGACAAGCGGACGGGTCCACTTAAAATTTGCGATTATAAGTTTCTTGCGGCTCGGGGTTTGTAGGTCAGCTGCTGCCTCGGTTTATTTATTTGGATAGACTTTTTTTTATTTTGACTACGCAAAAGCGCCCGCTGAGAATCGCTCGACAATCCTTGCGAATCGTCTGCAATTCGTATCAGCGTTTGCTTAGGTTTTACATCGCGAAAGCGCCCGCTGAGAATTGCTTGACGATCCTTGCAAATCTTCTGCAATTTGTATCAGCGTTAGCTCTATTTTAACGAAGGGAGCAGCTGTTCTTACAATTATTCTAACGCTTCTAAGATTTTGATCGCGTGAAGCACACACTTTTTCTGGCTTAACATTAGCACTTACTAATTGGTGGATTGGTAGCGGCGAATCGGCTGGGGTAGCGGTTGTAGCGGTAGCGAGTTGTAGCGGCAGCGGGTTGTAGCAGTTCTCTCTTCCCGTTCACTTTTTTTTTCACTTATAGTTACTCGCACTTACACTTACTCGACTAGGAAACCGCATTTGAGCAAATCTTTTTTCTTTCTGCCCGAGCTCGCTCTGAATTCTTTCTTTTATTCACAAAGCTGGGAGAGCTTCTGGCCAATCGGACCTGCGCGATGAAGTCGTCCGATTTTAGTATTTTCCGGAATTTCCTTATGGCTTTATCGCCCGGGAGTAAATTTCCGTTTTGAAAAGAAAAATCGATAATAAAAAAGATTTCCTCAAGTTTCGTCCGCTTTGTGTATCCTTATCGGGCCTTGATATCCGTTCACGCACCAGTATCGTGCGGCTGCGTTTCCGTGATATCAACTCCCGAAAGATTATCCTCTATTTCAAGCGGTTGCTTCAAAAACTTTACCGGGCAGCGATATCCGTTCACGCGCCAGTACCGCGCGGCTGCGTGTTCAAGATATCAAACCCGGTCGGCACTACGTCGCGAAAGGAAGCGGAGTCCACAGGACGTAACAGAAGATATTAAAGAAAATTTAGAGGTCGACGAGCAGGACAAAGACAAGCATTCTTCGGACTATAATCTCAAACCGTACGAAGAGTCGTTGATCGAAGAAAATTGTCTGGTAGAAAGGACGTTTAAAGAACAAGAGAAAAAGTATGACGAAGACTAATTATATTCTGATTCACTCTGATCTCGGAAGAATCAACAAATTCGTGACGTACAAGGTATTATAACATATCTCATTATAATTCCTCATTGTAGCAACTGATGTTTGAATATTTTTTTGTTATGTTTCACCAAACATAGCAAAAACATGAATTTGTTTAACAAATTAATTATTCATTCTTGTAAATATTCATTTTTCTGTCTTTTTTTATATATCCTTATATATGATTCTTAGATAAGAATATATTGAATTACGATTGTTTTTCTTACAGAAACAAAGGAAACATTAAATTGTCGGTAATGACTTTATGTTTTTCTTTAATTGTATCAAAGTTTGCATTTCGGAATATAATTAATAATCTTATTTTTTACATTAAATTTATATTAATGAATGAAATAAATTTGCTTGTAGGAGCCGTTTGCAGGATGTTGTGCAAAGAATGTGCTTAAATATATATATATGTATACACATATACGTAGAAATAATTTTTTTTCTCCATATACGATGCTGAATTTGCATCACATATATATGAAGGATCCCGTATATCCCCCTAATTGATTGTAAAATATTGCAAAAAAAACTTCTCAGCCAGGAGTCAAACCTGGAATGTCCGGCTTTCCAGGCCGTCGCCTTTCCTGTTAGGCCACCGAGACACTTGGAGTTTGTCTCGCAATACTTAGCACACTTATCGAATATTAATCTAATAATAACGCCATTTTCTACCAGCGTAAATTTTAAATTAATAATAAACAAGAAGAAGATTCTTCGGGCTCCGGAGTCTTTAAACTAATGAACATCCTGCAAACGGCTTCTACAACCAAACTTATTTCATTCATTATTCACTTAGGCGGCACTGAAGGTACATCCTCCACCGTTATCTCCATCGAAGTGCCTTTTCCTCCCGTCGCAGTGGCCGGAGCCGGCCGGCTTGCAAGGGAGGAAGACTCCGGAACCTCGTCACGACCGAAAGAGGAAGGGCGAGCCTCCTCCCAGGAACCGGCTTCTTGCCGGACCCTCCAGACGGTGCCCAGCTGGGTGACCGAGGTCCGCACAAAGCGGGCACCTCGGCTCCTTTGCCCGACACAATTTTTTTCCCGGCTCAATGGCCGGGATTGCTACAGCGGTAACACTCACCGCTGAAGGACACAATCGCTGCACGTGCCCGGTATGCAGGCAGCGGAGGCACCTCATGGGTCTGGGCGGCAGGGTTTCAACAGAGGCAAGCGCTCAGCCCACTCAGACGCGGCCAGCTTGAACTAGCAGCCTTACCGCCGCCACTGGGCACTGCGCCCAACAAGCGCAAGCCCTCGACAGCGACGTCCGATTCGGGGCGACTCGAACGTCGCACTCGCGGCAGCTCAGCACTAGCAAGGGCTGCCGCCACCTCTTCCTGGGCGACAGAGTCGTCAAACCTTGCCACCGGATGGCTCCTAACTTGGCAGGTCTCCCTATCTTGACGCTTAAGCCTCGACAACCTCTCTCATACGGAAGGCCAGGGCATTCGCCTTGGCATCCTTCTCCTCGCCGGGGACCTGCAGCATTATTCCCCCGACAATGGTCCACCTTACTCGGACCCCCTAGCTCGTCGAGTTTAATAGCGGCCCAACACTGCCGCATGACCGCGCCATACGACGCACTCTCTCTTTCCGCCACGAAGGTGATCGCCGCGGTCGTCGGGACACGCAGGGTCCGCTTCTTTGCACTCTCCTGCCTCTCGGTGCAGGAGGGGATGCCTAAGAAACCTTTTTTTTTTTTTTATACGTGGGGAAATCCTTTATGAATACCCCGATCCTGGGGAGAGGACCGGGATTATGTGGGACTCCCACCTCTCACCCGCAAGTGAGAGGAAGTGTACCCACTAAAACCCCACGGTAGGCCTACGCTGCAGGATGGCGGGGAGGACCTGGAACCTCAGGGTAGAATTAAACCAGAACCTTCCCCCCGCAATGACATCTCGTGGGAAGGTGATGGCCTCCTCCCCAATTCTGTGTTGGTAGTGGCAGAGCGTGGCCCACTTACACTCTGCACCTCCTACCGTGGGTCTAACGCGAACGAATCAGGGCTCCCACCTCGATTCGCCGCAACCCCGAGCAGCGGCAGTCCTATCCGGAACGGAGAAGAGAGAAATAAATTCTTTCTCTATATATACTCCGCGCCGATAGCATCCCCACTGCTACTTCTCCATAACAGACTCTCCCACCGCACAGGAGAGAAGGCGAAGAACCAACCCCCCAGCAATGGGAGAATACAAAACTGTCCTATCTCCCAGAAACTGAGAGATGAGAAGAGACCGGGCTTCGGACTACTCACCTAGGCCCGAAGACCCGGCCAGACGACAGTCACCCCCAATAGGGTTGACATCCGGCAGCAGTAGCGTGATCGCTCGGGATGGAGTCCGGTCCTCGCTGCCTTTCAGCTTTGAAGACCGAAGTCCCGGTCTACCTTTGCCCCCACCACGCCTTTTGGGGGGAGGGAGATCACCGTCTTCGACCGGCCCGGACTCCGTCGGACTTGCATCGGCGCCCTTCCGCATTGGAAGTGGATCGGGCGTCACCTCCATGGGCTCCGCTACACCGCCGGAAGGAATCGGCTTACGGGACGGAAGCTCCACCTACTTCTGAAGTAGGGGGCAGCCGCAGCTACCTCCCGCCTTCATTTTCTCTTCGTAGATGAAGGTCGGAAACAAGCCTTTCCCCCCATCCGATGTCCGGTCGGTTGACCGTTGGCCGCGCATAGCGGACAACTAGGCGGCGCCGTACACCCCCGCGTCAGGTGCGACAGACTGCCGCACCTGTAACAGCACGAGGGCTTGACTTCTCCCGTGCACCGCTGCCTGGAGTGTCCGATTTCCAGACAGCGGAAGCACTGCATTGAATGGGCTTCCAGTGCTTTTACCGGAAGCGAAATCCACCCGATGCGTACTACATCCCCACGAACCACCCGGCGCGCGGCTGTCAGAGACAGCCGCGCCCACACCGTTCCAACGCCGAAAGGGGCAAACCTGAAATCGCCAATGCGAATGTCCTGCTGGCACTCTCCACACGTCGCCAGGGAGGATACGAGATCCTCCCTGGGAATCGAGGTAACCAGGCTCTTAACCCAAAGTTCTCCGAACTTCTTGAGCCTAGGTACCCGAATCCTCTCCTCAAAATGGGCGGAAAGGCGGTCAGCAAGCCGATCCGCCGCAGCCGCTCTCCCGGGGATTTCAAAAATAACTCCCCCAGACGCGGAGGGTCGTGGGCGAGACTCAGAGACTCCCGCGTCTTCCACGTTGAGACGCATCGCCTCCCGCACGACCTCCGCGTAGGAGGAAGTGCTCTTTTCCGGGATGGTGAGCGCAACCTCCGCGCGTGACGGGACACGCCCCATCCCGGACAATCCCACTTTCTTTCCCCTATTACAAGAAACAGTTGGGGGACTCCCATCTTTCTTGCCCCGCTTCTCCGCCATCCCGCCCAAAACGGATGACAAAGGAGCAGGGGCCGGGGCAGCGACACCGGCACCAAATGCCCGACGTGTACGCCAACCCGAAACCCTTACCCACTTCTGTTGAGCGGGTAACCTCCCCGGAGGTGCATCCGCGGATGCGCTCCGGACTCGCGCACGCTCTGAGGAGGGAAGCGAAGTTTTGTTTCCAGAAACTGCGTCCACAACACCGCGGGATTCAACCGGAAGGCGTTGGGAAACCCATTCCCAAAAAGCCGCCATTCGTGTCTTTAGGAGGGCCTCAATCCTACCTATGAGGGCCTCTGTACCATTTCCTACTCCCTCTGCGTCTATGTTCGTCTGCACGGACACGGACGATACTTCAAAGCATGTTGCCGCTGCAGCCTCCGACTCACCACGCGCTTCAGCGCCCTTTGTCCTCTCCATTCTTCCTGCGGGGGGTTGAGGGAGAACCCCGGGAAGGTTCCTGGCCAACCTCGGGATTGGGATCCCCCAATCGTTGAGGTGGTCTTCCAGGACACTTTTCAGAAAGTCAGCGGCCTTCTGCTCCTTGAGCGCAAAATGCTCTGCTTTTCCTCTCTCTCGGCGAATTGCCGAGAGGTCCACCTCAAGCTGACGGACCTTCTCGCGAAGGCCAGCCAGCTCAGACTCAAGGGTCACTACCCACTGGGCAGAGCCTTCCTTTGCAGGTAGCGGGGAAAGTCTTCCTGCATCCACCGTCTCTGCATCGCTCAGAGTAGGCCCAAGCACGGGCTTTCTCTTAGGCGGTGTAACCGTTCCGATGGTAAAGACCGGAGTCTTTTCACCGGGCACCTTGCTTTTTGCAGTAGCAAGTTTGCTCGCGACTCCTGCGGTGCAGGTCGCGGGTAACCCGTTGCTGGATGACGACGGGAGGGAGCTCGGGACGATAGCTCCCTCCTGCGGAGACCTGGAGATCCGACCCCTCTGATCCAGTAGACCTTTCTTCGTATTAGACTCATTTCCCATAAAAAACGAAAGAGTGGTTTAATTTCGGAGTTTTCCTTCTCCTAAACCGACTGCCCACTCAGGGCTAACGAGCTCGGCCTGCTCATGGACCCACTCTTAGTCTGGAGGCTCGTGGAAGACCACTCCGGCAAGGGAGATCCTGCTAGAAACCGAAGTTCCCGCCGGCACAGTTCTTCCAGTCATTGCCACACACAAGCCCGGGCACCACGTCAAGGTGGTGAGTCCAAACCTGCCCGGGATGCCTAAGAAATCTTTTTTTTTTACGCTGGGGAAATGCATTTACGCACACCCTAGCCCAGATCAAGTGTGTAGGCGTGTCCCTAGGGTGGGACTCACCCCTGCCGACAAATCGGAAGGGGAATACCCACAGCGGTGTCCACCCGCCGCCCTTTTGGGACTGCCCCGGTACCTTGTTAGAACAATCCGGGACAGTCCGTGAGAGCATAGGCTTGCGCCCCACTCCACTGTAGAGACGAAAGGGGTCACCACTTTCCTCTCTTCCCTGCGACGAAGCGAGGGGACACATCTCAACTCTGCCGCCGTTGAGGAACCGCGTGCAATGAGAGGAAAAACATTCCCTCTGCGGTTCCCGGGTCCAACACCACCCCTTCAATGGTGGGGCCCACCCTCCACTAACCGGATCTCACTTACAAGAGAGAGGTCCGCTCCAGATCAACAAAAGGGGGCAACCGGTCTTAGCATGTCTTTTATTTTCGTGTCTCTATACGAGAGGGAAGGGCGGGAAGTTGGGCTTGACTGAGACCGGGCCCGCAACACAAGATAAAACGGCCTGAACCCCAGCAAAAGGGGAGAGGACAGGCACGGTCACCGTTATATCTGGTGCTTCCTGCACCAGGTATACGGAGGAGCGGCTTTTACTAAGAGCCGCGTCCTCCCTCCTTTTCTCAGGAAGGAATAACTGTTGACACGGTTGTTCCTCGACCGATAGAGAAGCATAAAGCCCCATCTATTCGGTGAAAGAACTCCCGGCCCCTCTCTGCCCAGAGGAGACACCCCTCTTTTTTCTCACTGGAGCCGGCCGCTCTGTGCCCCGGCCGACTACAGCGATACCACAAATCGCTGCAGTCGACCTGGCTGGAGCACTGAGCTCTGCAGTGTCCAGGTTGAAAACACCTGTAGCACTACAGGTGGCGGGGACGGAGTGCACGCATTCTCGCTACCACCCACCCCACCGGTAGCTTGCCCTCTTTAACCTTGGCCGCCGCCTCAACTGAACAGCAAACCAAAGCGGTCCCACCCCTAGACGGGGAGTGACGCAGGGATACTATCCTTGCATCTTCTCCGCCACCAAACTCCCGCAAGAATTCCTCGTGCAATTTGTCCTCGGTGGTAAATTCGTCCAATCCCGAAAGAAGAACTTCTACGTTCCAGGATGGGCGAGCCACCTTGACGATCCCAGAGAGGGCCTCTTTAAGTTTAGAGACAAGGAGATCTTCGCCCTGAATTTGCGGTCTTCTCCCCTTACCTTCATCAGCAGGTGTTCCTTCATGGTTCGACGAACCCTTGAGACACCTGCCGATTTTGGGTTACTCCTTGCGGCTCAAAGGATTTGGGCATATGACATGCTCTTCTCTTCGAGGCGCAAGGTGACTGCTTCCGTTTTAGGGGGAACCACTCACAGAGGTCGCAAACGAGACAAGGAGAGAGAGGGAAGAGAGGGGAGCTCTTTCCGGCCGGTTCTAACGGCCGTTTCCTCTCTTTGCTTGGCCACCGCCAACTCTTTTTTCTCCTTTTTCTTCTTCTTCTCTTTCTTTTTTTTCTTCTTTTCCCTCGCCTGCATCCCAGTAGAAGCAGATGAAGGAGTCGAAGACACTTTATAGAGACTCTGTCTCAGAGGATACCGGTCCAAGAACCCTTGGATCTCCTCCGAGACAGTGTCCTGAACCACTTTTTTAACTTCCTTCAGCCAAGAAGAAGGAATTCGACTTCCCCTCCTGACTGGAGTAGAACATGCTGCTCCTTTGGGCCTCACGTCGGCGATTGCTCGCATCGACGTCTCCATATTCTCTTGAAGCGCGTGGAGCGACCAAGAAGTTTCATGACAAATCTTCTCGATTGTCGCACGCGCCTCATTGACCTCCTTCCTGATTGCATTCAGGTCAGCGACTCTGTGAAAGTTTTGTTCCTCCAAATCATCGCTAATAATTAAATAATATCGCCTGCACGATAGCATTTAAAATTTTCTTCTCGGAAGCAGCATGCCCCCGATCTATCTCCTGGATGCCACCGATCACATTGGCAACATCCTGCTCGACGTTGCCAATCGACTGCTGGAGGCCGTACCTGGCCCGGAGCTCCACGAATGCTAAAGTAAGCTTTGTGTAAAGCTCTTTTGGCTTTCCAGCTTTTTCCTCCGTGCACATTCTAGACCGGCGACATAGCCGCGTCCAAAGGTCGTCCAACTATTTCTCCATCCAGTCAATGAGCTCGAGGACATCGAGTTCTGTAATATCAAAACTCTCCCCGCCCTCAAGACTTTCTTGGAGATCTGTCTCAAGACTTTTATCAGCCTTTCACTTGCTCCGACTTTCAACGGCGGTAGCAGAATGTCCAGAGAGGCCCGCCGTCAACTTCTCCTTCTGCCCTTTGCTAGATGACGACGCGGCGGGAGCAAGGACAGTACTCCCACCGTCCCGGCCCCTGAGTGCCCGATCACTCTGAGGCGATAAGACCTTCTTTATCTTGCTGTCCATCATATTTTTTTCTTCTAATTTGGTTTTACATCGGTGTTTTCCTTCACCTAGATCGGTTGGTAAACAAAACCTAACGAGCCCGATCTGCCCGGGGGTTGGAGTGCTTTTAAGGCGGCACTCACTCGCCTTTGACGAGGATACTTCATCAGGTTTAATGGAGCACTTTATAGGCCGCTCCCTTCCCACAGGAGCGACCACCCCACTCTCAGTATCCACCGCTGTTTGTCCGCGACTGCTTATTCCCCCCGAAGGGGTTATTCGCAGCTAACCTCAGTACTTGAAACCGTTCCCCTATCCACAACCCGGGGACGCGCTCGGTGGCAGTCAGCTCTGCCCGTGGAAGGCCGGGGCTGTCCCCCCGACTCTCAAACCAAGTCGCCCGGGAATCTAACTTACTTTAACCTTTTTTTTTTGCGCAGGGGAAATGCATTTACACACACTCTGACCCAAATTAATGTGGGCCAGGGTAGTGTGGGACTCACCCCACCAGAGCGCACCCCGGTGGGGAATACCCACTAAAACCCCTGCGGTGTTCACCTTCTGCCTTTTTAGGGCTGCCCTGGTACCTTATTTTAGAACAACCCAGAGGCAGCCCGATAGGCATAAGGACTATCGCCCCTCTATCTTTAAATGGAGGAGCTTTGCTCCTCCACGATCGGAAGGAGGGGAAACACAGCCCCTCCCCCGCCGTCTGCAGGCCGAGTGCAATGAGAGGGAAACCTCTCTCGGCCTCAAGTCAAACGCCAAAGCGGACTTGATCCCCCATGATAGTAGTATTGACCTCCCTATTGTTTCGAAACGCGAAACAAGAGGGAGGTCCTCCCCCCACACTGCGCTCAGCCACCGCTGAGTTGAGCCCAACTAGGGCTCCAAACAACGGGGACCGGGCTTCCTCTTAACATTGCCTGGTCTCTTAAAGGAGAACCAGGCACCACCTACTATATCTGGTACTTAACGCACCAGATATACGGAGGAGCGGTTTCCCGGATTTTTATATCGGAGCCAGGGAGAACCGCATCCTCCCTACCCTCGTCAGCGTTTACTAACGGGCACGGAAGCCCCCCGGCCGATGGCCGAGCACCGGGCTCCACCCATTCGGTGGGAGGTCTCCCGGCCCGACTCCTCACAGAGGGGACACCTCTCATCCTCTGTACAGCCGGCCACTCTGTGCCCCGGCCGACCACAGCGATAACAAAGATCACTGCGGTCGACCTGGCTGGAGCACAGAGCCCTGCAGTGCCCAGGCTGGAAACACCTGTAGCACTGCAGGGGGCGGGGGCGGAGTCCACGCACCCTCGCCACCACCCAGCCCACCGGCAATTTGCCTACTTTAATCGCCTTGGCCGCCGCCTCAGCTGGGCAGCAAACCAAGGCGATTCCACTCACGGGCTGGAAGCGACGCAGGGATACTACCCTAACGCCACTCCCGCCACCGAACTCTGCCACGAACTCTTTCGAGATGTTGTCCTCCGTGGTAAACTCGTCCAATCCCGAAACTAATATCTCCACGTTTCGGGATGGACGAGCCACACTGACTCCTTCGGGGAGAGCCTCTTTCAACTTGGTGGCGAGGAGGTCCGCCTTGGATTTGCGGTCCTCCTCCCCACCTCCAATAACAAGTGCCCCTCCAGGGTCCGACGGACCCTGGAGACGCCCGCCGACCTAGGGTCCACTTTATTCTTCGCGTCTCGAAGGACTTGGGCATACGACATGCCCTCCCCCTCGAGACGCAACGTGACCGCCTCAGTACGCGGGAGTACCCCGCGAGGCGGCCGCTGGCTTGACAAGGGTGGGGTCAAAGGAGGGGAAGACTTCCCTTGACCGGCACCAACGGCCGTCCCCCCACCTTTTGTAGGCGCCTTGGTGGCCTTTACCACCTGCTTGTTCTCCTTCTTCTTCTTTTTCTTCTTCTTTCTCTTTTTCCTCGGCTCCTTTTCCTCCGCCTGTGTCCTAACAGGAACAGGCGGGGAAATCGGAGATTTCCTATTAACAGGGGGGAGCCGTCTCGGGAGCCCTCGCTCCAAAAGTTTTTGTAGCTCCTCCGAGACGGTGCACCGCACCACCTTCTCAATCTCCTCCAGCCAGGAGGGAGGAATCTGACTCCCGCCCCTGACTGGAGTGGAGCATGTAGCTCCTTCCGGCCTCGGCATGGAGACGTCTGCAATGGCACGCACCGACGTCTCCATGCTTTTGTGAAGCGCGTGAAGCAACCGGGAGGCCTCATTATTGACCTCTTCGATTGCCGCACGCGCCCCCACAACACCCTTCTTAATTTCCTTCAGGTCAGCGAGGCAGGAGGCATTACTTTCATCAAAGTCCTTGCTGATCTGGAGGATAGCTTCCAAAATTTGTCGCTCAGAGGCAACCTGCCCTTGAGCGACTTTTTCCACTACACTGGCCACGTTGGCGACACCCCTCTCGATGTTGTTCACCGTCTTATGGAGAGGGGTGAATCGGGCATGGAGCTCCAGAAGACCTGAAACAATCTTTTCCCGGAGCTTCCTTGGCCTGCCCGCTTTCTCTTCCCTGGACATTTTGGAGCGACGACAAAGTTGCTCCTAAAGCTCGTCCAGGGAGTTGCCCACATGGTCGAAGAGGGCGCCGATGCCCATCGTAGCGAGGGAGCAATCGGCCACCTCCAAACCCTCTTGAAGAGCCGACTCCAGGCTCTTGTCAGCCTTCCTCTTTTCTCTGTACTGCTTAACTACGGCGGTAGCAGATTGTTCAGAGGGGCCTGTCGTCAACCCCTCTTTCTGTCCTTCGTTGGATAACGACGCGGCGGGAGCAGGGACAGTACTCCCAACGTGCCGGCCCCTGAATGTCCGATCACTCTGGTGCGGTAAATCCTTCTTTGTCTTGCTGTCCATCATATTTTTCTCCTTATTTGGTTTTACATCGATGTTTTCCTTCACCTAGATCGGTTGGTAGACAAAACCTAACGAGCCCGATCTGCCCGGAGGTTGTTAGAGTGGTTTTAAGGCGGCACTCACTCGCCTTTGACGTGGATACTTCATCAGGTTTAATGGAGCACTTTATAGGCCGCTCCCTTCCCACAGGAGCGACCACCCCACCCTCAGTATCCACCGCTGTTTGTCCGCGACTGCTTGTTCCCCCCGAAGGAGTTATTCGCAGCTAACCTCGGTACTTGAGGCCGTTCTTCTATCCGCAACTCGGGGACGCGCTCGGTGGCAGTCAGCTCTGCCCGTGGAAGGCCGGAGCTGTCCCCCCGATCTCCAAACCGAGAACTTAACTTAACCTAACCTAACCTAACCTAACCTTTTTTTTGTTAACAAGGGGAAATGCGATACGCATACCCGAGTCCTTCGGGGGAAGGAACCCAAGTTACGTGGGACTCCCCTCCAAAAGAGGGTATACCTACTAAAACTCCCCGGTGATCTTCCCGCACTGGAGGAAGAGAGAGTAACTGCCGAGGAGGCACTTACTTCTCCCCTCTCTCCCTGTGCTTAAGTAGCATCACTGCTACTTTTACCTTTTATTTGTTGGGGGTGGGTAATGGGATCATGCCATAACCCACTCCACATTTCGTGCAGGCTGCGTGCAATGGCCGAGAGTGGCCCCCGCTATTTCCTTCCTGCAGCCTGCTTCCTCCAACTCATACCAACTGCCTCCCGACCCCCCCTCAAAGAGAAGAGGTAGCCGGAAAGCAAGGGAGCAGGACAAACCTTTGAAATTTAGAGGGGGCGCAAGCCTTGGCGCACCCTCTCGGCCTTCTCTTTAGTGTTCATGACCTCACAGAAGTTGAGAAAGGCCCTCCAACACTCTTTCTCTTCTGTCATCTGTCTGACAACGGATGACATATTCAAGTCCGGGCCCACCACAGCTATCAGCCGGATCCTCTCGCAAAGCCACGCAGGACACTCCGCCAGGGTATGCCAAGCGGTATCCACATCCATCTCTCCGCAATGACTGCAGAGAGGCGATAGAGCTTTGCCTATTCGGTGTAAATAGGCACCAAACACCCTATGGCCCGAAATGACCTGCGTGGCTCTAAATGTGATCACCGCGCTTCGACACGCCAACCACCGATCAAGAATCAGTTCAAAGGCCGCTCGTACTCGCCTCCTAGAAAGAGAGGGGACACGCAGGCGCGCTCTCCACGCCTCCACTGCCTCCTGATCAGCCAGTCGCCTGACCTCCCCAATTTCAAGGCCTCGCCTTGAAGCCTCAAATATTCGGGCCCGCTTTCGCGCCCTCAGATGAATCGGCATAATGCGAGCCAACACACGCACAGCATCGCATGACACTGTACGATACGCGCACACAACTCTGGCCGCCACGAGCCTCTGCACCTCTACGAGGGGGGCAGATTTCCTTCCTACTTCAGCCTCGCGGTGCCAAACAGGTGGTCCGTAAAAAATCACGGAGTGCACCACTATGGAATATAAGCGCCTAGTGCGCATACGTGGCCCCCTTAAATTGGGCATCAATCCGGCAAGGGCATTTGCCACCCGGGTTGCCTTTTCCGCTGTCCGACGAAAATGTTCATCGAACCTCCAGTGGTCATCAACCTACAGCTCCAGGCATTAATGGTCCAGAAACCACCCGGGTATCGCCAACAGAAACCTCCACCGGTCACCTCCGGCGACTCCGGGGCGGCCTAAAAGCCATCACCTCAGACTTAGCCGGGATAACTCCAGGCCTAGCCGGCTCATGTGTCGCAAAACAAGTGCCACCGAAACAGAGGCCCTGTGTGCTGCCCGTCCGTCAGTCTCTCCCTCTGCCAGGACCAGGGTATCGTCCGCATAGCATACGAGGAAGCACCCATCAGGGAGGCCCTCCGCAGCACCGGATCGAACCCCATATTCCATAACAGGGGGCCCAAGACGGAACCCTGGGGTACACCTCACAGGACGGGACCTCATCCGTCTGTCCCCACTGAGAAACACAATACACCTGTCGCTCAGATACGCGTCCAACACCGAGTGCAGGTAGGTGGGGAAATCCCACTCCCGCGCAGCAAGCCAATGGCTTTCCACGACATGGTGTTGAACGCGTTCTTCACGTCCAGGCTCACCGCCACACATACTCACCCCTCGCGAGTGTGGCCCTCTACCTCTGCCCGCACCAGCGCGACCGCATCACACGTAAACAGTCCGACCCGAAAGCCGAACTGCCGCGGCGACAGCCCGCCCTGCCCAGAGACGCAATCCTTCATCCGCGCCGATAGGATGCGCTCAAACAATTTGCCCAGCTTGCTCAACAGGCATAAAGGCCTGAAGGACGAGTGGGCCCCCGGCTTTTTAATGAGCACAAAACGTGCACGCCTCTATGCCACCGGAAAACTGCCCCGCCTGAGGCGGTTGTTCAGGCATCTACGCACCAAAAAAGGTGCCAGAGCCACCACACGGGCCCAAATCGAGCCCGTCAACCCATCAAGTCCCGGAGCTGTCCGTTTGCGCACCATTCTTTTTACGGCCTCCGTCATCTCACGGTCCGAGATTTTACTCCGAACGCCAAGGGATCCGGTCCGCTTGTCCCGGACACCGTACTGCCCGCCTCGGGAACAGGGAGTCAACCACCTCAAGGATCTCTCCCACCTCCATTCTCTCTGTTATCGAGGGGCTGAAGGGGCGCATGCGCGACATGACGATCCTATAAGGCGTGCCCCACGGATCGCCATCCACGGTAGATATTAAATCCGCCCATGCCGCTCTTTTTGCCTCAAGTATGGCCTGTCGCAACTCTCGCTGCGAGCTCCGGAATGACACCCGAAGGACCTCAACGGCCTCCAGTGCCACACGTCCCCGCGCCCGAGCACGGATGTATCGGCGTCTCCATTGCAAGCACACTGCTTGCAGTCCCGCAATCCGCGGGGTCCACTAATACGCAGGCCTGCGCCCAGACACCCCGCAGACTCGAGACATGGACACATCACATGCGCTCGTTACCGCCCGCTCCAACCAAGCAGCTTTCTCCTCAAGAGACGTCTCTGGGCCTATCGGGTCACCTCACGTAGCCCCCACTATTGCGGCCTCAAACGCATCCGCGTCGCACACTTTATCATTCCACCTGGAAAACAGGCAGCGCCGAATTGACCGCGCACCACTCCTGCCCCCCAGGCAGAAAGCAACATATCGGTGGTCCGACAGCGACTCCTCCCAGAGAACCTTCCACCCTGTCACTGCCGAAGCCATCGCGGCAGACGCAACTAATACGTCCACCACCGACGTACCCTGGGGGCGGACGCAAGTCACCACCCTGCCCCAGTTCAAGACCCTAAGTCCGTGTTGTACGGCCCATCTATATAAAATCTGCCCCCTGCGGTCAGGACGGGGAGAGCCCCAGGCGGCCGACTTGTCGGTAAAGTCACCAAGGACCAGCACTGAGGCAGTCTCCGCACACCAAATGCTATCCCCCAATGCGTCAAGAGACGCCTCAAACTCAGCAATGAGGGTGTTGGAGGAAAAGTAGCAACTAAACACCGCCACATCGCCCCACAACACCCCCACGAACTTATGACCTCGCCCGAGGGTCCGACGCACTTGCCGCAAATGGGCTCCAATAAACCGCAGCAACGCCGTCAAGATCAATCGCCCACGACGGGGAATCCTCAACTCGCCGGGGCTCTGATATCACCATGAGGGATATCCCTTTCTCGCGCATAGTATGCACGGCCAGGTCCTGCGCCGGACCGCAATAGTTAACATTGATTTGGAGGACCTGGTCCATGGTTCTTGTCCGTGTCCATACGACCCCCCTCCTGAGGATCGTCCGCCGTCCACCGCACAGCGCTCGAACTCTTGCGGGGTCTGGTCCCGTTTCGGCCGCTAAATTTAGAGCGGCATGCTGCCCCACCCGCCCGATGTCCGGCCGGGAAACCGCGCTCAGAGCACGGCACGCAATGGGCCGCATACTCACACTCGCGCGCTACATGTCCCGGCCGGCCACAGCGGTAACAATCCGCACTGTGGTCGGCCCCGTTCGCACACACCGCCCGGATATGGCCGAACTCCAGACACTTGTAGCACTGGAGTTGCCTGCCCGGGAGCAGCGTTACCCGGGCGCAAGTCCACCCAATGCAGATTTTTCCTGCGGCTGAGGCCTTTTCCACAACGGCCAGGGGGCATCTCACTCACATAACCCCCAACCCGCCGCGTCTCTCTCTGAGCGTACGCCAGTGCGTACGTCAGCCTCCGAGCACCGGCCGAACTCGCCAGAGGCAAGTGCCGCCTTTACCTCCTCCGCCTCTGTGCAGGCCTCCAAGTTAGATAGGCGGAGCTCCCCCTGTTGTACAGGACAGGAAACCACCGCTCTGTGCCCAAAGATCGGCCTCAGAGCGCCCGCAAGGCGGCCCGCCTTCTCCGCACTTTCCGGTCCCGGGATCTCCACCAAGATCCCCCCTTCTACATCGGGTCTTACCCGGGTATCCGAAATACCCAGGTCGCGCAGCGATATTTTATCTTTGGCCATCTTCAGGAGCTCAGCATATGATGCCGAACTAGCATCACTCTGAGCCCTTCTGATGGCCACCGCTGCCGCCTTACGACGCCGACGCCTTCGAGCACTCCTAGTAGGAGGGGGCCCCTCATTAGGGCACAACAACTGAACACCTCGGGAACCCCGCTGAGGGGGCAACCGTGGTGCATTGTTCATACTACTTCTCTCTCTCTCTCCTCTTCGATTTGCTCCGTAAGTATAGATTGACGTGTATTTCTGAGCTCTCATTTTGTGAACAGATTACTGTCGCTTCTTGCCCTTCGGGGCGCTGATTTGTCAGTCAGTAAGGAACAAGGTTTTGGTTTGTCTGCTGCCGGAGTCTGGTCATTTTTCTGCAAGTGCCTGTTGCGCTTTTGTGCATTTGCTGTCATTTGGTTTTATCCTCGCTGACGGTTGACGTGGCCCACGGGACCTCCCTTCCTCTCAATTCCTGGCGAGCGCGTGGCGGCGGATCCTCTGATTGGTCGACGATATGTCTACGCACGAAATCTTTTCCACGCCTATCTCGGATCGAGGCAACGGTTATCAGGCGGGAGCTATCAACAATGGCTTTATACCGGGCGGTTCTACAGAATCTTCTTCTGCGTTATTGTCAAATGTAAGTTTGTCTACTTACGGTTTGTCTACTTACGGTTTGTCTACTTACGGTTTGTCTACTGGAATTATGATTAGTCCATCCAAAGTTAATGCATTGAAGCGTTCTATTAACGATCATAATGAGTCAATAGCAAAATTATTTTTGGCTAGCAAAGATTCACTGGATAAAAGAAAGAAAATCGAATCGGCATTTAGAATCTGTAAAGAAGCCTACTCTGAGCTGGCATCCGCGTACTTGGCACTATTAGAAAAAAATATGAGCTCTGCTTCAGTTGCTGTCGAGTCGGTTAAGGAAATTATTAATGATGCGATTTCCAAGGTCAAGGTTGAAGCGCTGCAGCATAGGTCTGCTGGACTTATGTCTCAAAATGGTTTTTCTCCGGCTTGTTCATACGCTAATGCTGTGAAAGCGACTAACTCTACTGTACATGTAGCTCGAGGTCCGGCGCTCTCCGTGGATAAGTCTACGGATATATTAAGCGTTCCTCATAAGGATCAAGAGGCCAAATATAATACATCTAAGGACACTAGAGAAGCATTTCAGAGAATTATTGAGCCAGCAAACTATAACATGAAGGTCAGGAAAATCACTTCTGCTCGTAACAACAGTGTGCGTATTGAGGCTCTTAAAATAGACCTGCCTAAGATTGAGAAATCATGTGAACTTGCCGATGCTGGATTACAAATTATGCAAGTCCCTAAATCTAATCCGCGTCTAATTGTACATAGAGTACCTGCTGATATGTCGAAAGAAGATATCAAATCTAAGATTGTTGCCCTTAATCTAGATAAAGCGGCTAGTCAAAGCGTGAATGTGGTGTATATTTTTCCATGTAGGGCTGAGCGTCGTTACACGAGTTGTGTCATTGAGGTGTCGCCTGAGGTACGAACCGTTCTACGTCAACAAACACATATATATATAAAATATTCCTCTTGTGCATTCGAGGGTCATGTACGCATACTTCAGTGCTACAGATGTTTGGCGTTCGGGCATTTAGCTAAGAACTGTAAATCTTCTCCATTATGCGGCTACTGTGCCGGGGAACATGAGATGATTAACTGCACAAAGAAGATGGACGATCCGATCTGTGGCAACTGCAGGAGATGGCATCGTGTTGATTCCGCACATTCAGCATTGAATGGCAGAGCTAGCTCTATACTAATTAAGAAACTGCAGGATAAGGTCAGAAACATTAATTATGGATAGTAATATCATGGAACAACATTATTTACGTGCTTGTCATGTAAATTGCTAGTCCTTAATGGCACATTTTGACGAGTTTCGGCTATTCTTTACTGATTCTCAGTACGATATTATCTGCCTGTCAGAGACCTGGCTTAAGCCGGCTATTTTAGATCGGAATATAGTTCTACCAGGTTATCAACTGCTTAGGTGCAACAGAATAGACAAAATAGGTGGTGGAGTCGCGTTGTTTCTGGCTGATTCACTTAACGTAAGGATTCTGGCAACATCTGGAGGTGTATACAGTCGGAAGCCTGAGTTTTTGATAGCTGAAATTACCTCAGGCAGTGAAAAGGTCGTGCTTGCGGTTGTCTATAGACCGCCGCACTGTGGATATTTGGCCGAATTTTTCACCATTGTGACTGACATATCAGTACAATACAGCCACTGCATAATATTCGGAGATTTCAACGCTGATCTTTTGCAATTAACATTTGACTCAAACCAGATAACTTTCTTTGTCTCTGCATCATCTATGTATCTTGTACCATATGCACCGACACATCATACACCTACATCGTCTACGTTATTAGATTTATGCATTGTGGATGATGCTGAAAAACTTATATCCTTTCAGCAGCATGATGTTGGATTTCTATCTGCTCATGATTTAGTGGAAGTTACTTACAATATTTACGTTCAGCGACGGCATGCCAGAACGATAGTAGTGAGAGATTTCACAAGGTTCAACAATGAGTCTTTTCTTGAAGAATTACTTGCCTGTAATTGGAATGCAATCCGTGACATTGACAATATTGACGATAATGTTGATCTCCTCAACAATTATCTGTTAAGTTGTTATGACAGACATGCTCCTCTTAAGACTATACATCCTAAACGTTTGCCTGCACCTTGGATTACGCCGGCTATCAAGATAAAGATGACCGAAAGAAATAGGCTTCGAAGAAAATGGAGGAGACTCAAAACCGAGACAAACTATAACCTGTTTAAAGAGTCCAGGAACCGAGTTAAGGATATAGTTCGCAAGGCGAGGCAAGATTACTACTTAACTGTCTTTGGAGATTACAAAAAGCCGGCCTTACACCTGGATAAAGCTTCGTCAGCTAGGCTTAATTAAGACTAAGGCTAACTCCAATAAACTGCTTTTCACAGCTGATGATTTTAACAGCTTTTTAACTAGTCATCAGTCAGCAGCTATCTACAATTATGAGGTTTATTTGGGCGAACTGGAGTATGATGAGGAAAAATTTTACTGGTCGAATGTTGAGGATGCCAGGATCAGAACTGCAGTAACTACTGTTGTATCCAACTCTACGGGAGATGATGATATTTCACGCAAGCTATTGGAGTTGGCCATGCCTTGTATTCTACCGGTGCTCACGCACATTTTCAATTACAGCTTAAATAATGAAGTTTTCCCTACTATTTGGAAATCGGCAATAGTTTGTCCGATACCTAAGATAAAAGCTCCATCGGATCTACAGCATTATAGGCCGATTTCTTTGCTTTGTGTGCTGTCGAAAGCACTTGAACGAATAGCTGCAAGACAGATGCTGGAATATTTGGAACACAGGAATCTATTTGATCCATATCAGAATGCATACAGACAAGGTTACTCGACTGAGACTGCACTTATTCGAGTACTTGATGATATAAGAGAGGCTTCTGATCACAGGAGAGTCACGATTGCAGTTTTCTTCGACTTTACTAAAGCTTTTGATAATGTAGATCATCGACGTCTGATCAATAAACTAATCGGCATGAATTTTTCTAACACTGCTTTGAGGTGGATGAGTGCCTATCTCTTTGGTAGAACCCAAGCAGTTTGTGATGATTACCTAAATACATTGTCAACAAAATTACCAATTTTTAAAGGCGTTCCTTAGGGATCAGTTTTCGGACCACTTCTCTTTTCACTATATGTCTCTGATTTCGGTAATATCCTGCAGTATTGCAAATATAATTTCTATGCTGACGACCTGCTTATTTATCTGCATACAGAACCACCGTCGTTAGGGGATGCATTGAACAAGATCAATAATGAAATATGTAGTGTCGTAAATTGGGCAGCAGCAAATGGATTAAGACTTAATGCTAGTAAAACATCAGCAATTATCTTCGGAACGGCATGATATGTTAATGTAATCGACTTACAAGCCATGTCTCATGTGGTGGTTGATGACGCCATTATTCCATGGAGCAACTCAGTAACTTATCTTGGAGTCACATTGACTAATACTTTGTCTTGGGACACTCATGTCTTTAATATAATCTCGCGTGCCAATACTGCACTGTACCGGCTGAAGATATACAAGCACCTTTTCTCCCCTCTGGTTCGGTCTAGATTGGTGTCATCTCTGATTTGTCCAATATTCGACTACTGTTGTACTCTACTGACTGATGTAACAGAAACTGACAATCTCAGGTTGCACAAAGCTTTTAACGGATGTGTTAGATTCATCCTCAAAGTCAAATGGTACGAACATATAACACCACATTATCAGAAACTACGCTGGCTCAAACTCAAATTGAGAAGAACATTCTTTGTAGGCAAATTGTTATTTAAAATTCTGGAGACAGAAAGACCAATACTTTTATATGAAAGATACTCTTTTAGAGATTTACAGCTACATGATACTCGAGCTGACAGTAGAACTATGATTCTGCCGTTGTGCCGCACTGAATGTTATAGGAGATCCTACAGATGTGTCTCTGTAGATGTATGGAATAATATTCCAGTAGACATCCGCAACGAACGCTTTAACGTTTTCAAATCCAAATATTTTGAGCATCTACTAAACCAGAATATGCTATGTTAGTTCATTTATACTTGCACTTATTGTTTTGCTCTTACTTTTTCTTGTAACTGATCTTATACGCTTGAGAGAATATCATTCCAGAGCGTCAAATAAAGCATAATCAATCAATCAATTAATCTCTCTCTCTCTCTCTCTCTCTCTCTCTCGCGAGTAGAGAAGACGTGTCACACATCGCTCCGTAAAAAGTATAAGTTTTTAGTGAGTAAACAATAAGAAAGTGTGATAAAAAGTGGTTTAACTTATAGAGCCATAAAAAGTGAGTAATTATGAGTATTATCTAGCCAGGATATGCTTAGTTGTGACTGTGAGAAGTGCATTTCTTGTTCGGGATATCGAAGACTCGCAAGACGGGTAGACACTTTACGTGGATACAAGGTGCTGACGTGTGTAAGTGGATCACAGGTGAATGATCGCTTGCACTGATATTAACGACTCTGGTCGGTAATTATCGGCATTGACGATGAATATGCAGAATACCGATGTTCGGCATGTAAGAAGGCAATAAAAAACAAAGTTGTTAAGTGCAAGTCTTGTGTCAAACTTTTTTACCATCCGGGATGTATATGTAAACATAGAGTTTATGATAGAAATCGAGAATTGGTGCAATGTGCTGGTCCGTTTGAAGAGTTTTTCGTTGAAAACGGCCAAGAAGCAAGTATGAAAAAAGCTCCGACGACGACGGGGAGCAGCAGAGATAGGACAGGATCTACAGGATCTATAGGTTCTGCGGGATCGTTTACGGCACCAAGTAGTGGAAATAAGTTATCAGGAGTGAGTGGATCGACTGGCATTGATATAAAAATAGATTATCTTATAAGAACTGTGAAAGAAATCAAAGATGAAACTACCTGTAAAAAAGAAATTAAAATGATGATTAAAGAGATAGTTAGAGAGGAATTGGGAAACGTTAAACACGAACTGGAAAATCTAAGAANAATGATACAGGGAGTAATGCGCGAACCAACGTCAGGAACGCAAAGAAGCTACAGTGAAGCAGTCAAAGAAATGAAGAGAGAAAATATTATAATTGTGAAGCCAAAATTGGAACAAGAAAGTGAAACCACAAAAAAGGTAATAAAAGAAAAAGTGGATATTAAGAACATGGCGATGGGAATAACAAAATTAAGAAAAGGAAGCAAGGGAACTGTAATAATGGGATGTGAAACTGGAGAGGAAGTAAAAAAGTTGAAGGAGACAGTTCAAGCTAAACTAGGAGAAAATTATAAAGTAGTGGAATCGCCACAATCAAAGCCGAAATTAAAAATTATTAATGTAGGGAAGGAAGAGATAAATTTAAGTGATAATGAACTTATATCTACGATAAAAAGGCAGAATAAAATGGATACAATAAATATGCGAATAGTGAAGAAAATAATGAAAGGAAAGAAAAATAATGACAACCAGTCTAAAAAACGAGAAAGTGAAGAGGGATCAATAATAGTAGAAACAGATGATGAAACACACGAGTTGATTCTGAAGAAAAGTAAACTAAATATAGGATGGAAGAAATGTCCTGTATTTAATCATGTTAGTGTTAAAAGATGTTTTAAATGCTGGGTTATTATCACATAGCTAAAAACTGTGTGAGAGACGAGACATGTCACAAATGTGCAGGAAATCACAACTCGATTGACTGTTCAGCGACAAAGAAAAAGTGTGTAAATTGTATGTTCAAAATTCGAACATACAACCTAAAAATAAATGACGAGCACGACGCTCTCAGTATGGAGTGTCCAACATTTAAGAGAGCATTGCAAGAAGAGAAGAGGAGAGCTGGCTGGAAGAACACTAAATAGCAACTACAGGAAGATGTGGAGCTAATGCTATATACAAATGCGCAAAGTCTACCGGCGCATAAAGATGAGATACAGCATCAGATTTTGAAGAAAATAAATCCTGCATTCTTAGCACTGTCGGAAACTAGATTGACTAATGAGATTGATGATAGTGAAGTGAGCGTTTAGGGTTATAGTATAGTTAGGTGTAATACTGAGAACAGAAATACAGGAGGAGTTGTTTTATATATAAGGGACGATGTTAAGTATGAAATAGTATTAGCAAAAACCTTAAAATTGAACTGTTGGTGTGTACCGGTAGAAGTAAAAGAAAAATTGTGTAAAAAGGTGATTATGGTAGTATATCACTCACCAAGCGCATCGCATGGTGACTTTATGAGATTTCTGGAAGATATAGTAGAGGAGTTAACAATAAAAGAAGAATGTATAGTAATAGGTGACTTTAATATAGATCTTATGTTAGATTCCTTTTATGCGAAGAAGCTGCAAACGACAATGCTGAGCTTAGGTATGAAACAATACGTTAATAAACCGACAAGAATCACGAAAGACAGTCAGACAATCATTGATTTAATCTTCGCTAATAATGATAGTTTAGAAGTACAGGTAGTTTACGAACCTAAAATTATGGATCACGCATGGCTTCAAGTTAAACTTGGTGCTAATAGAAGTAAAAATAACTATAGAGAATTTAGCGCTAGAAGCTTTAAGGAATTTGATGTAAGTGAAGTTACCAGGGTAGTGGCACATAAATTGCATAACAAACAAGATATGGATGTCAGTATGAGAGCGACAAAGCTAGTTGACAGCATAGTAGAAGCGTTAGATGTAGTAGCGCCGATAAGAAAGTTTAGAATTCCGAAAGTGTGGGAAGGGAAAAAATGGT
>NW_018022175.1:0-5048 GCF_002006095.1 Pseudomyrmex gracilis
TTATAAACTTAGTATCTTTTATATTATATTTTATATATTCTGTTATATAGTATTATATTACTTAAATATTTAGTTTTGTTAAAATAAAAGAATGTATGTTTGTTTTTTTGAATACTGGTAAGGTTTTTGGCAGCTTCCCTTGCCCCTGCAACAAATGTTGGTATTTGATTTCTGCCAAATAAAATATTATATTAAATGTTATTTCTATGTTTATTTATTTCTATCTTTTTTAAATCCTATTTTCTTAATATTGTTTTATTTAAATATCATTAAAAACAAAATAAATATCATTAGAAAACACTTTAATTATGAAAAATTATTTGGGTCCCAACAGAACCTTAATGATGTCGAAAGTAGTACGGCAGTGATACTACTATTTAAGAGCGCATGCGTAAAAACACGGCTTTTAGAAGAAACTGATTGGCGGTGCAGTACGCATGCGCGAAAACGCGACTTTGCAACAACACTGGACTGTCTGGTTGCCTCGATGCAGGCGGATATACGATCCTGTTCGAGCATACTCGAACAATTTTCGGAGCACCGTCGTCCACGTGTTTCCGCTTTCAGTTCGAAAAGCGTCCGCCAGAGTGCATGAACGGCCGGTATATTCGGTAGCTGGCGCGCTCTCGCGGCTGCCATCTTACAGTGTAGGCCAAGATTATGACGGGTGTTCTGCAATATCGGGAAAAGAAAATGGCGTGAAGAGCGTAATACGAACGTACCCTAACATTCATTATGTCCATTGCTCGTCACACAGATTGAACTTGGTCCATGATTTAAATAATTTAAGTGATATTAGGAATACTATAGGTACTATAAAAGAAATAATAAATAAAGTGAAGAAATGAGGAGTCACCTCTGGCTCTTTTTCAAAATTCAAGTATCAAATCGAATTATGGCTATGTAGAGCCTATGTAGGATGTTGTGCAACAAATAATAAATCTTTAGGTGTTTTGAAACGTTTCGACTTTTATTTCAAGTCCTTATTAATCGCATCTGTTACAAATATTATACAAAAATTATAGTGTAAATTTATAAAGGAATTGCCAAAATTATATTAAATTATTACATAATCATACCTTATTTAGTAAGAGAATATCATTAAAATATAAAATAATAGTTAGTCAACAAACTCCAACAAATATATAAATAATCGAGTATCTCTGACAAGTCATCTCTGAACGAACAGTGAGTCGATACTAGTTCTGAGCAGTGATGTAAGATCTTGCAGGCTAGCACCAAGAGCATTGAGGTGGTGGGAGCCACTGGGAGCACGCATACAAGCGAGAATTGCCGTCCGTGTGCGTGACGTCTCGCCCGGCTGTTCGGCTCGTGAAAGAGCACAGACATACGATGTTCTGCCTCGCTTCCACCAAGCCCGCTACGCGAGCAAGACACTGAGGCTAGAAAGCAATGTTTCGTTACGCGCTTGTAGCCTATGACCTATGACAATATGACAACGAAAAATGCTTTTCCATGACTTANAATCTTAAAAAAAGTAGATAATATTATTGATAAGGATGAGTTAAACATCTCAAGATGCATTGGTTACATTTGTATTAATTCTTATTAAAAGTCAACTGCGATAATTTTAAAGCTTTTAGATAATTTTTTTAGATTATTGAAAAACATTTAATATATATATATATATATATATATATATATATATATATATATATATATATATATATATAAACTATATTATTAGTATTACTAATTTTTCTATATTTTTAATTTGTAAATCACGAAAAGAATCTACATTTTACAGATGCACAATCCTAAAGTATTTAATTTATATCATATGAATATAATATATTAATAGAATTTTGTATAATATGAACTAAATATTTTGAGATTATATGTCTGAAAAATGTAGATTCTCTCTCTCTTGTCATAATTTACAAAACAAAAATATATATACAAAAAGAACACTAATAACTTTCAATATCCAAAAAACTTTTGAATTCTTTCAGTTAACTCATATGTAATAATTTCTAAAAAAGTATAATGCATCTTGAGATGTTTAACTCATCCTTATCAATATTATCTACTTTTTTATTATCTACTTTTACTCCAAATAATATTATCTACTTTTTCTAAGATTGTAAGTCATGGAAAAGCATTTTTTGTTGTCATATTGTCATAGGCTACAAGCGCGTAACGAAACATTGCTTTCTAGCCTCAGTGTCTTGCTCGCGTAGCGGGCTTGGTGGAAGCGAGGCAGAACATNGTATGTCTGCGCTCTTTCACGAGCCGAACAGCCGAGCGTGACGTCACGCACACGGACGGCAATTCTCGCTTGTATGACGGGCTCCCAGTGACTCCCACCACCTCGGTGCTCTTGGTGCTAGCCTGCAAGATCTTACATCACTGGTTCTGAGCAGAGATGCCATATTTTGAGCACTTGGTAGCATGCGGTAGCAGCGGTGGCATGGAGGGGATGCGCACACAATCTCAGATCGTGTACGTGTGCGCTCGAGACTTCGGGCGCGATCGGGCAGTAGAANGAGACAGAGAAATGACTTTCTGTTTCGCTCTTGCTCGAGCGAGTTGGCGATACGACGTTCAACTCTCAATAACGTCGTAATCGGCATAAGAAATGTCCGAATTCTCCGGCTCATTCTCTGACTTTTCTTTATTATAATTAAAAATTGTATTTATATGTATGTATACATAAAATTTATATAATTAATAAATTAAAGAATCTTTTAAGGCTCCGAAGTTTCGAAACTAATAAATATATATTCGGTCATGAGAGCCGTTTGCTAGGTGTTGTGCGGAAATTATACGTGTATATATATACATATATACGTGTTCACGTGTAAAATTTTACACGTGAAATTCGAATTGTAATAACAATTCTAAAATTCATATAGGATGCTATACTTGCATCTTGTTTATGAGAGATCCCAAATACCCTCTTAAGTAAAATTAAATTAGATTAGATTAGATTAGATTGTGTTTATTGAGAAAGATTCCTTTTAGGGTTACAAAACCTTATACAAAAAGTCTTCTTACATCTACTCTTACAACTAACCTTACAACTAACTAAAAAAACTAACTTATAAAAAAAAAACTAAAATACAATACTATATACATACACACGCTATCTCTTTACTTTACTCTACGCGATGCGGACCTTCCTTTCCGGCAGTCAACTCTATCCAGCTACTCCGCCATTGGTTCACATACTCTCTTCACTTCATACATACATACAGTTACACACTTCTTTTCACGCATCCATTTACTCATCTCTCACTCACTCAACTTTCATCCCTCCCTTTCTATTCACCCCTCCCTCACCTCCTGTCCTACCTCCTTTTCCGTTTCCCTATATTCCTCCAGCCTCCTTAACCATCTTTCCCCCTCCCCCTCCTCTCCCAGCACCACTTTAATCATATTTTCCCAGTTCCCTTCCGCCCCCCACACCCCACAATCCTCCCACACATGTCTCCAACCCTCCTCCATTAATCCACACATTCTACACACCCTTTCCCTTTCTTCTTCCCAGTATCTACTGTCTTTCATCTCGTTCCCTAACCTAAACCTAGCCACCCTCTGACATCTGCTTTCTTCCCATCCCTTTTTTAAATACCCCGGCACACCTTCCTTCTTAATCCTCCTGTACCATCTATTGTACCTTGAACTTTCAACTTTTTTTCTTTTCCATCTCTCCTCACTCTGCATCCTCCTCTCCTTCTCTATCAACCGCTGAGCTCTCCATTCTTTTGCCACTCTACCTTTCTCCATCTCCGTTATCTTTACTCCCCTCTCCTCATAATATTTTATCCTGTCATTCTCCCACTCAGACAACCCGTCCCCACCCCCCTCTCTGCCCCTAATCTCCTTTAAGCATAGCCTCGCTATTTTGCTATCCTCTCCTTTTTCTAACCTTTCCTCAAATCTCCAGGCCCTTTGCCCTGCCCTTCCCCTTAATAAGTCCCTCTGCACTTCTTCCCTTACGATATACCCCGAAGTCCTCCAATCTACTCCCAATAACCATCTTATATATCTATTTTGCAACCTCTCCAAGCTACCCTATTCCCTCCATCCCCATATCTCCACCCCGTATCCAACCACTGACCAGACCAATACGTCAAACAACCATAACCTTCTACCCCAATTTCCACCGGACCTCCTCTTCCCTATCCTCCACACCCGCCTCATTACAGCCGCCCCTTTTCTCACTCTCTCTTTTATCTGCGCCTCCCTCCCCCCGTTCCTCTGAAACACATACCCCAAATATTTAAATTTCCTTACCTCCTCCAATTTCTCCCCCTTTCACCACCATTCCATCTTTTTCTCCCTCTTCCCTCCCCTCCTAAACCTCATCACTTTTGATTTATTTACGTTCACTTCCAAACCCTTTCCCGCCAGATATTTTTCCATTTCTCTCATCATTTTCCTCATCCCTTCCTCCTCCTCCGCTAACAACACCAAATCATCCGCATACGCCAATACCTAAACCCTTTTTCCTCCAACCTTCACCCCACCCCATCCGTTTTACCCAAATAGTCCTCCATATCCGCTGTCAACAAATTGAACAGATATGGGGTCAACGGACATCCCTATCTCACCCCCCTACCTGTCCAAAATTCATTCCCCACTTCCCCCTTGCCACCACCCTATTCCTCGTCTCCCTATATAAGTCCTTACACCTTCCCACTAAACCCTCTCTTACCCCTCTCTCCCTCATCGCACTTAGCAAAGTCTCTCTATTGACCGTGTCAAAAGCCGCCCTCAAATCTATAAATAACGCAATCAACCCACCTCCCTTCCTACTTAAATTTCTGCTAACCAGGTAATTTATTACGTAGATGTTATCCATCGTACCCCTTCCTCTCCTGAACCCCGCCTGACTCTCCGGAAGTAGCTTCTTTCCCTCCACCTCCCCCCTTAACCTTTCTGCTAACAACTCCGCATACACTTTATACAATGATCCGGCCAATGTCACACCGGGCGGGTTCCGTTTGACCACAGTACGATTCGACACCGCTCGATTCGACACAGATTTATTCGACACCAAATTATTCGACACCGTACGATTC
>NW_018022175.1:5478-8575 GCF_002006095.1 Pseudomyrmex gracilis
GAATCGTACGGTGTCGAATAATTTGGTGTCGAATAAATCTGTGTCGAATCGAGCGGTGTCGAATCGTACTGTGGTCAATAGAGTATCACCCTGTCACACCCCTATACTCCTCCACCTTATTTCCCTCTTCTTTTTTCAGTACCGGCACCATTATTCCCTCATTCCAATCATCGATCCACCCCTCTCCTGCCCATATCCTCCTACATATATTCCACACCCAGTCCTGCATATTTCTTCCTCCAAACTTCCATAACTCTGCTGGTATACCATCTCCCCCTGGCGCCTTCCCTACCCTCAATTTTCCAATTGCCTTTATAATTTCCTCCCTTCCTATATCCTCTTCCCCCTCCTCCCTCTTTCCCCTTTCTCCTCTCACTACTTTCCAATCCACCCTCCCCCCAACTGTTTCTTGAAATAATCCTCCCACTCTTTTATCCCAATCCCACTACCTCCTCCTCTCTTTCTTCTTCTCTTCCTATTCACCACTTCCCACACCTGCCCCACCGTTTTCGCTTTTTTTACCACCTCCTCCCAAGCTCTGTTTTTTTCCTCCCTTTTCTTATTACATAACGCCTTGTATTCATTTTTTCTTTCCTTATACTCCTCCTTACACCCTCTACCCTCCCTCCACCTTCTTAACACCCTTCTTACATTCCTCTTTGCTTCCTTACACTCTTCATCCCACCACCCCCTTCTCCCACTCCCCACTTTCCCTACCTCCTTTTCTCCCAACACCGTTCTTATTCTCTTTCTCATAATCTCCCATTCCTTTCCAACCCCTCTTTTCTCATCCCTCATTTCCTTCTGCATCTCCTCCACCCATTTTCTTCTCTTTTCCTCCGACCATATTATCCTTTTTATTCCATCCTTCACCCTATCCCCTTCCCTGTTCCCAGTCTTCACCCTTTTTCCACTTCTGATCCAGATCACCACCGGATGGTGATCCGAATCCACTTGATCCCCTATTTCCATTTTTTCCACATATTCCTTTGTGCTTACTTCTCCCAACACATAATCAATCACTGACTCCCCTCTTCCACCCGTGTATGTCCATTCCCTCTCCTCATCTCCTTTTGTGTCCCCGTTCCATATTACCTATCCCAGTTCCTCAATCCTTTTCAGCAATAATCTTCCCTCCGCATTCACTTTCTTATCCTTCGATCTCCTACCCCCATCCTCGTTCTCCTTCCCTTTTCCCCTCATTTCTCCAACCTTTTCCCTTGTCCTCGCATTAAAATCCCCTCCCACTATTGTCCTCACTTTTCTATTTTCCCCCTCCATCCACTCCCGTAACCCCTCCAATTTTTCCTCTATCCTTCCGTTTATATACACCGCCACTATCCTCCACCACTCTCCCCCTATCCTCACTCTTCTCACCATTATCCCATCCCTTCCTTTCCAACCCTTCTCTTCTCTTGCCTCCATCCTCTTCTTTACTCCCAGCAACATCTCTCCCATGGCCCTACCCTTCCTATTTTTCCTACCCGTCCACTGTACCTTCCAACTAAAATTTTTCGGCAGCTTCCCAGCAATCCCCGCCCACCCTTTTTTGTCCACCCAAGTCTCCATTATGATTACCACGTACCAATTCTCCAATCCTTTCCAAAAATTTTTATCTTTTCCCTTAAGTCCAGCCACATTCCAAAACACCACTTTCACACTCTCATACTTCCTTTCTTCCTCCTCACTTTCTTGATTTTGTTCTCCCTTCTCTCCACCTAACCTCCCTACCCATATCTTCCCCTCTCCCCACCCGATCCTTTCCCCGCTTCCTTTCCCTTCTCTCCCTGTTCACCCCTTCTTACTATTTTAACCAAGCCCTTTTTCTCTTCGTCCCATCTCCACCAGACCCCTCCATCTTTATCCTGTCATCCTCCACCCAGACATTTTTTCCTTTCCTCCTCTCTCTCGCTGCAATCACGCCTAAGTTTCTTCTTACCTCCCTCTCTTTCCACGATAGATCCTCTTCTATCCACACTTTTCTCCCTTTTAATCTCTTCTTCTTATCCCACACCTGCTTCTTGTCCTCTTCCCTCTCCAGCCTTAACCACACCATTTCCCCTTTATCTTCCCTTCCTGTGGCTATCCTCCTCATTTCGCATATCCTCACTTCCGCCCCTATCTCTTTTAAAATCTTTTCCACTCCCCTTCTCCAGTCACTTTTTTCCCTAGGAACTCCTTTTATTATAACATTCCTCCTCCTTCTCTCTTCCTTCTCTTTTCTCTCTATATTCTCTTCTATCATTTTCAATCTTTCTTCTTATTTGTTTCCTATCTCTACTTCTTTTTTTACCTCCTTTTTCCTTTCCTCTCTCCCCTCTTTTTCTTCCAACCTTTTCTCCAGCTCTCTCATTTTATCCTTCATCTTCTCCCCCTCCATTCTTAGTATCTCTTCCCTCCTTTTCCAATCCTCCAATTCCCTCTCCATGCTTTTTACTTTTTATCAATATACACCCCCATCTCCCTCCTAGTCTTCTCTAGCTCCTCCAATATCCCATTTTTTCCTTCTTTCCCCTCCTCCCTTTTATCTCTCTCCTTTCCACCTTCCTCTTTACCACTCGGAGACCTCGCCGTCTTTCTGCTCTTTGCGAACAGCCACTCCCCGTCCCTCTCCTTTCTCTCCTCACCATCCCTTTTTCTCTTCACTCAGATATCTAGAGGCGAGCTCTCGCTACCCAACCTCCCACTCCTCCATCCCTCCATATTTCTCATCTTCTTCTCTATCCCTTTTTCTATTCTTTCCGCCATTCTTTTTCCACGTTACCACCTTAAGGCTTAAGCTCTTTCCGCTTTAAAGAATGTCCCCAGGAATTCCCTAGGGCTCTACACCTTCTGCCCCTTCAGCACTCTCTGCACCTTCTATTCACCACTTTTCTTTCCTTTGCCAACCTAACCTCCCAGCCCCTTGCCACTCTTTAACCTTCCTTAATACTCTCCCCTCGCTACCATAGACATATAAGAAATAGACTGCGCGTCCCGTATCTTTTCTGTGCAGAAAGAATGGTCAAACTTTGGACGAGGATAGATGCTTTCACCCGAGTCTCTATCCTTGTTTAGTGACGCGGTGATTGGCGGACAAGAAAAGTAGTAGGAATGA
>NW_018022175.1:9140-17675 GCF_002006095.1 Pseudomyrmex gracilis
GTTGTCTCCCGAGTGGGGAGTCCCCACTCCAGGTGCTGAAAGACAGAGACAGAGACTCGGGTGAAAGCATCTGTCTCACTCCGAAGTTTGACTCACTTCCCCTCTCACACGCGCAGTCTATTTCTTATACGTCTATGCTCGCTACACTTACCTCTACCTATATGTCCACTCCTTCCCACCACTCTCTTACACACTCACACACAACAATCACTCTAACCACTGGCTACTTTTGTCAAAAAAACTGAAAAACGCTCTCAATACTATGAACCACTGTTCGCCAATTCTCTGCCGGAAACGGAAGTTAATTGAAATTAAATTTATATTGCGAAAAAAACGGCACGGAAAGCCGGATATTCCAGGCTCGACTCCTGACCGAGGAGTGTTTCGCAATATAAATTTAATTTCAATTAGGGGGGTATTTGGGATCTCATATACGAGATGCAAGTATAGCATCCTATATGAATTTTAGAATTGTTATTACAATTCGAATTTCACGTGTAAAAATTTACATGTGAACACGTATATATGTATATATATACACATATAATTTCCGCACAACACCTAGCGAACGGCTCTCATGACCGAATATATATTTATTAGTTTAAAATTTATATGTACGAAAAACTGCGTACAAATAAAATAACTTTACCACTCTTGGCCAATATGTACGTTTATTTTTTAAATAAATGGTTTTATAGACATATATGTAAAAATATACTGAAATACATGTAAAGCTTTTTAGCAAAAATAAAAACCAAAATTGAAATAACACAAAACACACTTTTTTATTTAGATTGATATTCCTTTTATATTTATACTGAATAAATGATATATCTTATCCCATACAGCACAGAACCTTGCAGCAACATTGCTGCAACGTTGCAACATTGCAACTGCAGTGCAATGTTGCAGAGATATTGCAAAAACATTATTTGGGAATATTATTCCAGCAATGTTGCAGCAATATCTTAAAACATTGTTAGAATTGCGTATTAATATTAGTGTGTAATCGGTGACTGTATTACAGATATAGTGTCAGTTTTTTGCAATTTTTTTGTACGTAATTTGTGAAGCCTGGTACTACCACATGTTAGTGTCCTGCTTAACTTCATAAGTTTTTTTCGCGCGAAAAAGGCCGTGAGCGGATCTAAGCCAGGAATACAGACTTGGGCTGCGTTCGATTTCTCTCTGCACATTTATAATTTTATTATTAATTATAAATTATTATAAATAAATATATATATATTTTATAATTTAGACTATTAGTTATAATTAAAATATCATTGCAGATAGATTTTTAACATTATTATGTTATATTTTTAACATGAGTATTATTTATCTTATACAGTATAGGTCGGTATATTATAATTTTCAATCATGAAATTATAACATTCTATATAATTTTAGAATGATTTAGGTTTGTATGTTCCCACACAGAACAAAAACTTTATTAATCGTCCATAGACATTACCAGCTCTATACGACATTTAATAGATGTCTATTGGAGCTTTTGTTCTTTATGTGGTATTAAAATTATTATGCCGATATATATATATACAGGGTGTCCCAGAATTGCCGTACAATCTCTCGTAGGCAGATAGAAGGAGTAAAACTGAGTCGAAAAGTCCTGAATCATTTTTTTCTATTATTTATAATAAAAGAGTAATTATTGAGTAAATCAGGCCAATCAGCGCAGACCTTTAGCCAGGCGCACGTCAGTGAGCCGCGCGCCTGGTGTGTGTGAGCCGCACAGTTCACTGACGTGCGTTTGGTTAAAGGTTGGCGCTGATTGGCCTGATTTACTCAATAATTACTCNTTTATTATAAATAATAGAAAAAAATGGTTCAGGACTTTTCGACTCAGTTTTACTCCTTCTATCTGCCTACGAGACATTGTACGGCAATTCTGGGACACCCTGTATATACACACAAAAAGTAGTATTGCATATATATTATACTGCAATGTTACATTGCAATATTTCTGTAAGCGGACATTTTACTGTTGCTGCAATGCTGCAACAACGTTGCTACAACATTTTGCAATGTTTCTGCAATGTTGCAATCTTGCACAACAATATTGCTCCAATTTTGCTGCAATCTTGATGTGCTGTATGGGATGTATCTATATTTTAAAAACAATTTATACAATGTACGTATATTGTTGCTCGACGAAAACCGCGAGGTGGTGGTTTCTTCCGTCATAAAGGAAATTTTAACAATTGTTAATTAATTTATAAAAAATATAGTAGAAAAGAACAATTTACAATTGTAAAGAACATTTTGCAATTGTAATGCACTACATGTAATATATAGACCGATATTCAAATATTAACATTATTAGAAACAATTGTTAATACTTCCTACTGTTAGTAGATAGAAAAAGAAAAATTATATGCATTGAGATTGGCGATTACATTTAATAAAGCGTAAACGTATTGGCCAAGAGTGGTAAATTTTATTTTATTTGTACGCAGTTTTTTGTACATATAAATTTTATGTATCCATACATATAAATACAATTTTTAATTATAATAAAGAAAAGTCAGAGAACAAGGCGGAGAATTCGGACATTTCTTATGCCGTTTACGACGTTATTGAGAGTTGAACGTCGTATCTTCAACTCGCTCGAGCGAGAGCAAGACAGAAAGTCATTTCTCTGTCTCTTTCTACTGCCCGATCGCGCCCGAAGTCTCGAGCACACACGAACACGATCTGAGGTTGTGTGCGTATCCCCTCCATGCTACCGCTGCTACCGCATGCCAGAGTTGCAAGATCGAGCCGGGAGCAGAGTTGCAAACTCAGGCCGGCTAGCAACAAGAACATCGAGGTAGTGGGGACACGCACACCATAAGTTCTCGTTTGAGTGCGTGCTCCTACCACCTCGGTATTTTTGTTGCTAGCCGGCCAGAGTTCTTCTTCTTCTTTGCTTATATGGCTCACGCCCCTGCGAGAGAGGAGCAAACGCCAGTCTATTGATATACATTCTCAGAACGAATGTGAGGGGGGGGGGATGTGCAGTTTTTACCTACTACCACGCGATACACGGCCGTCTTTCACAGTGGGCGTGCCCATCTATGTCGGGCTCGTGCTCAAGATGTTATGACTATGACCGCCTTGTGGGAGGGAAATTAATTCGGGATTACACCCGAATTAATTTTTGGAGGCCCGATTCAGTTCGCCAATCAACCGATAAACTCGGTTGAAAGGGACCAGCCCGGAAAAAATCTTTAGGTGGTGAGCGGATTCGAACTCGGGACCTCCAGGTTCGCAGCCCCTGCACTCAGGCCGCGAGACCACTGGGCCGGTCAGCCGGCCAGAGTTTGCAACTCTGGCCGAGAGCAACAAGAATATCGAAGCGGTGGGGGCACGCACTCAAGCGAGAACTGCCGTCCGTGTGCGCTCGGCTGTTCGGCTCGTGGAAGAGTGCAGACATACTATGTTTCGTCTCTTTCTCATCAAGCCGGCCACAAGGCGAGGCACGTTATCGACGTTGCGCGCTGTTCTTGCGTATGGCAATATCTCGAAACACTTCTACGAGACTTAGTTTTGTAAAAAATACATAAAATTATTGAGAATAGTAAAACATCTCAATACGTATTATGTATTTATAATGTTAAATTATTAATAGTGAATTACCTGCGATGTAACATTTTTAAATTATTGTAGAAAGTTTATTTATGTGTTTATTTATATGTATAAATATGTGTATATTATACATATTTATATATTAAAAAATATAGGAAGAAGTGCCGATACAAACAAAGATCGGGATTTTTTTGTGAATAAATTTATTGAGTAATGTGTGTATCATAATTCTGAACCATTACTGAGTTTTTTAATATTATAATTTAAAATACTTTGCCAATAATTATACATAAAAAGTGTTCTAAAGTAATATTATAAATTATTATTATTTTATATATTAATATATTATAATTAATCAAGAGGCACGCACCAAGTTCACGCGTAGCGAAGCCGGATCGTGACTTATTTACGCGAGTCGGGCAGTTAACCAAAATAAAAATTTTTACATTTTTGGTAGTATATATACACAATATTATAAGTAGTCTTCCACGCTACCCAACCCAACATCACAAAAAGTGGGGACAATTATAAGTTTGGTAGACAAAGTTTTTCATTTATTTCATCCTCAATTTCATGAAAAAAACCTTAAATTTATTATAGACATTTTAATTGATAAGAATTACCCTTTACAATTTATTTTCAATATTATTAACAACAGAATAAAATTCATCATTAACAACCAACTTAAAGACACATCGAAACAAATATCGGACACTATAAAAAATCACGAAGGGAAAAAGAAAGAATTTTTCGTGCTGCCTTTCATCAATGGGATGGCTGACTTATTGTCAAAGACTATAAAAAATAGAAAGAACTTTACGTTAGCATATAGAAGTATCAATAAATTAAACATGTTCATTAAAGCAATTAAAGACCCGATTGAACACGATTCAAATAAAAATATTGTATATTGCATTCAATGCAATTCTTGCAACGCGACATACGTAGGCCAAACAAAGAGAAAATTAAAAACAAGAATAAGAGAACACAGAAACCAGATCAATCGAAAATCGGAAAATCAATCTGTGGTCACGGAACACAGACTCAAAAACAACCATGATTTTCAATGGGATAATGTACAAATATTAGACCATGAAAACCATTTGAATAGGAGATTGATTTCGGAGATGATAAATATTAGATTACAGACTAATGCTATTAACATAATGGCAGATACGGAAAATTTAAAACCTTATTTCTTCTTTATAGAGTCTCTCAAAACAAAACAAAATGTTTGATCATGTTTGCGAGGTGTGTTGTTCGTACACACATACCCATCTTAATGTCAGAGGGGGGATTTAGACATATAAGACCTGTTTTGTAAGGGCTGAGCATCAGTACTTTGTTTATCTCTGTGACACTGTTGTGTGTTCACAAGAAATCCATCTCGACACGTGAGACGAAGTATTGATGTGCAGTTCAAACTGAATTGAGTGAGTTTTTGTTAATTGGTTATTTGTGGTTCATTGTTTATTGCGATTGTGTTTTAGTATTGGATTCTGACTTATTTGTGTATTTTTTATATCATATAGAATTAATAATGTCACTGAAGAAGATTCAATCCAGGAGTCGAAACGTCTGACATTAATAAAAAAACATTCACATACACTAACATCCAGTATTTTTTGCCTCGTATCGGCCTTTTCATTGATTATTATTCTCTTTAACAATTTCACGAGATCTACAATATTACTATTTGAAATAAAGTGTTGTAAAAAGAAGCTTCGTTCTCTCATTTCCGCGGACGTTTGCACGAATCGCGGATATCGACGACGGGGCAGTACCGCCACCGCGAGTGTAACAATACGATTTGGGACAGTCCTTTTTGTGTTCGTCAAAATTCGGAAGCATTTGTAAAAAGATTCACCAATGCGAATCGATGAAGACACCGCGAGCGGTCAGTCACGATCACTGCGTCCATCAATATTGTACTTTTTTCCTGAAAATAAAGTTGTGTATTCTTTTCACAAGTGTTGTGTCCCAGTTCACAGTTCTAACGCACTCCATAAACCTTAACAGTTATATTTTATTTTTTGTCATTGCATAGTATATTTAACTTCTATTTCTAATTCTTATTTCTAATATTTTCTCTATTGTGCTCAGGCTCTTACTCTTTCACAGAGACGTCAACCCTCTCTTCCGCTTTTCCCCTAGCCGGCCTGCGCACATGGTCTAGCAGCGCACTCTTTACAATTTCCTTCGATCAACGCGCGCTACTTTTAAAAGGATTATTTCCAACATTTTCTTCTAATTGTTTAACAAGTAGTACACGTGTATTTTACATGTGTATTTGTACAGTAAATATTCAATAAAGAAAGAATGAGATAGAACAAATAACAATACGCGTTTTTTCAGATAACTTTTCCTTACTTTTACCTCTAACTGTTAGTTTTACTTATCTATATCTTATCTTACTAAATCACTAAGCATCTCTGTCTGTGTCTACACAGACACTTAGTCTGTGTAGACTAAATTTATTTTTACTCGGAGGTTTTGTAAATAAATCTGCTATTTGTTTATCAGAAGGACAATATTCCATTTTTACAATCTTTTGCTTTATCATGTATGAATCGATATTAATATTTGACATCAATATGTTTTGACCTCCGATTTACTACTCTATCTTTTATTAGTTTGATTGCTCTGATTATCTACATTTAATTTAGCTGATATCCTTTTTTCGAAAAGTTCTTGTAACAAAGACTTTCCTTATGAAAAACAACTACTACCGATTACATATAAATAAAGTCAGTAATATAAATATTACTGACAATCACATAAGAATATTATTAGGTATTACAGGAATTACTGAGAATATTACTGGCATTTACACAGAATGCCAGTAATTTTTTCGTACCACTGTCGCAATATATTACTGCCAGTAGTTTTTTTTTGTAAGGGTTTATATATAATATTTTCTTGCAGCAGTCTGTGGCTGTATTCTGCTTCGGTACTTGAGATTGCCACTATAGGTTGCTTCCTTGAATACCAGCTGATTGGTCCACCTGAATAGTATGTAACGTAACCGGTAGTTTCCTTGTTTCTAGATCTCCAGCGTAGTCCTCATCACAGAAAGCCTGTATCTCCGTTTCTTCTCTTTCATTCAAAAATTTTATGCCCAGATCCCGTGTCCATTTAGGCACCTGAGAATTCGTTTTACATCTGTTATTCTTTGATTTGTAAAGTTATTTTCATACCTGCTTCTGAATCCAATAGCTTGAGCGAGATCAGGACGAGTTTTGATAGCCAAGTATAGTAGATTTCCAATCGCTTCCCTTACGAAAAAGAACTACTGCCGATTACATATAAATAAAGTCAATAATATAAATACTACTGACAATCACATAAGAATATTATTAGGTATTACAGGAATCACTGAGAATATTACTGGCAATTACACAGAATGCCAGTAATTCTTTCGTACCACTGCCGCAATATATTACTGCCAGTAATTCTTTTTCGTAAAGGTAAAGGGCCAATATGAGCTTTGACACAGGTATTAGTGTGTATGTAATTTACTTAAAAAAAGTTACGTTTCGACTCTAAATTGAGTCATCTTCAGACAGAATGCCTGTACAAAAAAATGGAAGTACTTTAAAAACAGATAACAACAAAGACAAGAAAAAACTAGAAAAATGGTGGATGACAAATGCAATGAAAACATCGTACTCACGTATCTCCAATTACGCACCACTCATAATTAAAAGAAAGTAAATTATTGTACTGTCATATAAAAGTAAAAATAAAATGTCAGATAAGAAAAGTCAAAAAGGTAAACGCGATATGACAGTCAGAAGTATATTGAAATCGTTGGAACAAGTAACGAAGAGAATAAAATCGATAAGAACGAGTGGAGAGTGGGGGAGACACGCAAAAGCGCAAGTACAGACGGCGTCATTAATTCGAAGAATAGGCGCGGGGATCGGAGGGCAAGCGGGGCAGTTGCTCGTAGCGCCAACGGTCGCCGTACTAACTAACTAGTAGCAATCGGGTGTCCACAACTGGACACCCGATTTTGGGACTAATGGATATTTGGATCAACTGGACTTTTTATGTGATCCCCGCGCCTATTCTTCAAATTAATGACGCCGTCTGTACATAACAAACCAAAAGTCATATCTTTGTAAATCTATCAATTAAAGGCGCATACACATTGTCAAGCAAATCCGTGTCACTCTGCAAGTTCAAACTCATCTTTTGCTTTTTTATATGAAGCATTTCGGAAACAAAGCGTCTCGAAATGGAATGTTCATTATCTAGAATCTTCACTCCATCCCAATCAAAATCGTGAGCGAAATTTATTCTGTGGTCAGTAATGACCGATCCCCGAGAAGAAGAGCGTCGAATGTTGTTATGTTCAGATATTCTAGAAACAAGTAACCTTTTTGTTTGGCCAACATAGGAAGCCAAACAATCATTACATTTTTTGATGTGATGGAGAGGCGTTTGAGAGGTCTCTTTAATGGTGCAGTGGGTTCAAAGAAGTGTTTGGAACGAGCTCTCGAGGGTAATACTCCTAAAAAAATACTTCATTTTTCCGTTTGTGCGTTCGATCTCTGAGAAAATAGCGGGTTTTGTTGGATCCACCGAAAACATGTGTTTGGCGTTTACTAACTCTAACTTTTTGTCGAAATTTATAAGAGTTCACAAAGACCCTTTGCCACACAACTTGAGGTCAAATGTGGTTTATCAAATTAAATGATTTATCAAATTAAATGAAGCCAAACTGTTGTACCGCTACGACGGTACTGGATTCTTTTCACAGGATCTTTTCGTTTGGATTCGGGAAGAAGTAACTTCGCCTTGCTCAACAGTTTAATAAACTTTATTTGACGATTTAGCTTCTTAATACAAGTACGACGACTCGGCAATAGCTCTCGAACTTCTACTCTCAACTCTGTCACATCACTTCTTATATCACCGAATTGAGAGCATCACCTTGTCTTATCA